>NC_092313.1:35047500-35205567 GCF_036785885.1 Coffea arabica
AGAACGTTGTGCACCACCGTCACGCCCTAAAAACATGCAAACAAATACAATGAGACTCGATAACGAGTCATAAACCAAGGCCAAACATGACCCCAATAGGGTTCCATAAACATATACAAACATTAAAGGAAACCAGAATTTTCGGAAATGTAACTAGCTTTGGCCCTGAAAAAAAAACAGTTTTTGTCCTCATTTTGCGGTAATGGCACAAATTTCACTACGTTTATCAGATGAGGGTGTAAGACCCACCATCTCGAAGCTAAAAGACAGGGTTACAACATCACAGAAGGTCACTCAACCCAGTTTTGAGTGACGAAATTTCTCACCTTAACTCACGAAAAGGTTAGGGTATTTCGTCCGCATTTCTTCTTCCACTTCCCAGGTAGCTTCCTCTACCCCATGGTTTCTCCACAGTATCTTCACCAATGGAATCTGCTTGTTTCTTAGCTCTTTGACTTTCCGATCAAGCACTTGGACAGGTTTTTCTTCGTAAGCAAGCGATTCGTCTACGTCGATCTCCTCTGGTTGTAAAACATGGGAGGGGTCAGGATAGTACTTCTTGAGCATCGAGACGTGGAAAACGTCGTGAATTCGAGAGAGACTGGACGGCAGCTCTAATCGATACGTTACCGCTCCTATTCTTTGGAGAATCTTGTAAGGTCCAACGAACCTCGGTTGGAGCTTCTTTCCTTTGCCCGCTGTGACACTCCGTAACGGTGTAACCTTGAGGAAAACATGGTCTCCCACTTCGAATTCCAAGTCTTTTCTCCGGTTGTCGGCGTAGCTCTTTTGTCGGCTTTGAACTGTTTGAAGTCGTTGCCGTATCAACTTGACTTTATCTCGAGCTTCTTCCATCCATGGAATCGTGGTTGGATCTAATGCTTTTCTCTCGCCAACTTCATCCCAGTAAATTGGTGATCGGCATTTTCGTCCATATAGTGCTTCATATGGAGCCATTTGAATCGACGAGTGGTAGCTATTGTTGTATGCAAACTCTACCAAGGTCATGTGTTGACCCCAGTTGCCCCCAAAATCCAGGATGCAAGTTCGTAGCATGTTCTCGAGAGTTTGAATGGTTCGTTCGGATTGTCCATCCGTCTGAGGGTGATAGGTCGTGCTCAAGTTGAGTTTCGTCCCTAGAGTCTCCTGGAACTTTTGCCAAAACCGAGATACGAACCGTGGATCTCGATCGGAGACGATACTGACTGGAACGCCATGTAGCCTTACAATCTCGTCCATGTACAGTTGGGCCAACTTGTCCATGGAATACTTCATGTTCACCGGTAAGAAATGAGCCGATTTGGTTAACCGGTCGACGATCACCCAAACGGCATCGTGTCCTCGCTGCGTTCGTGGCAATCCTGAAACGAAGTCCATGGTGATGTTCTCCCACTTCCATTCAGGTATCTCAAGGGGTTGTAATAAGCCCGATGGTTTTTGATGCTCTGCTTTCACTTGTTGGCAAATGAGACATTTTTGCACGTACAGAGCAATTTCCTTCTTCATATTGTCCCACCAATAGGTTCCTTTCAGGTCTTGATACATCTTGCTACTACCCGGATGGATTGTATACTTAGATCGATGGGCTTCCTCCAGAATCTCCGTTTTCAACGATTCATCCTTCGGCACCACTATTCGATTTCGGTATTTTAAAATACCCTCAGGACCAAAAGTGAAATCAGTGGTTTCCCCTTTTTCTACTTTCTCTCCCCACTTTAGTACCATCTGATCCTCCTTTTGAGCTTCTTTAATTCTCTCCAAAAGAGTGGAAGTCACTTTAATATTGCCAAAAAGCACCTTATGGCTCCCAGGGCAGGGTTTCCATTCACACACGGAGTCTAACAATTCCCACTCTTTGATCATTAGACTCGCGACCTGAGCTTTGCGACTCAGGGCATCGGCCACCACATTTGCTTTTCCCGGATGGTAGTTGATGGTACAGTCGTAATCCTCCAGAAATTCCATCCACCGTCGCTGTCTCATGTTCAGTTCTTTCTGTGAAAAAAGATACCTCAAGCTTTTGTAGTCGGAGAAAACTTCGAAAGTTACCCCATATAGGTAGTGTCTCCACTTTTTAAGAGCGAAAACAACGGCAGCTAGCTCCAGATCGTGGGTCGGGTAGTTCTGCTCGTGAGGTTTTAACTTCCTTGAGGCAAAAGAGATCACATTTCGGTTTTACATTAATACACAACCCAGGCCTTCTCGTGATGCATCAGTGTACACAGCATATCCGTCCACCCCATTGGGTAAGACTAGAACTGGAGCCATGGTCAATCTTTTCTTTAATTCTTGAAAACTTGTCTCACTTCGGGCGTTCCATATGAATCGACCATGTTTCTTCGTCAGATCGGTTAGAGGACCGACTAGTTTGGAGAAGTCCTTGATAAAACGCCGGTAATATCCAGCCAGTCCTAGAAAGCTGCGGACCTCTGTGGGAGTTTCTGACCTCTTCCAATTAGTCACAGCCTCTACTTTCGCCGGGTCGACTGAAATACCCTCTTGAGAAATTACGTGCCCCAGAAAAGCAATTTTCTCCAGCTAAAATTCGCACTTGCTGAACTTGGCGTACAGTTGATGGTCTCTCAGGGTTTGCAAGACAGTTTTCAAGTGTTGCTCATGCTCTTCACGGGTCTTGGAATAGACCAGGATGTCATCGATGAAGACCACTACAAAGCGATCCAGGTAGGGCTTAAAAACCCTATGCATTAGGTCCATGAAGGCGGCAGGAGCATTGGTTAGTCCAAAGGGCATCACTGCGAACTCGTAATGCCCATATCTCGAGTTGAAGGCAGTCTTCGGAATATCCTCCTTCCTGATTAGTAACTGGTAGTACCCTTGGCGGAGGTCCAGTTTCGAGAAGACCACCGCTCCTTGCAACTGATCAAATAGCTCATCGATATGGGGCAGTGGATACTTATTTTCCCCAAGTGAGTAGTACACTCACCACGCTAGCAAATGTGGTTTCATGCACTTCCGTCAAAAGAACGTTGTGCACCACCGTCACGCCCTAAAAACATGCAAACAAATACAATGAGACTCGATAACGAGTCATAAACCAAGGCCAAACATGACCCCAATAGGGTTCCATAAACATTTACAAACATTAAAGGAAACCAGAATTTTCGGAAATGTAACTAGCTTTGGCCCTGAAAAAAAAACAGTTTTTGTCCTCATTTTACGGTAATGGCACAAATTTCACTACGTTTATCGGATGAGGGTGCAAGACCCACCATCTCGAAGCTAAAAGACAGGGCTACAACATCACAGAAGGTCACTCACCCAGTTTTGAGTGCAAACAGGTCAAAAATGCAAGATACTACATCAACAACGTAAAACAGATTCACCAAAACGCATTCTTGCGGAAACATCATAACTCAGGCTCTCTAAGTCCAAATCCAGAAATTCCAAAACCAGCTGAAATCTAAGAAACAGGGATAAATTTAATCAGAAGGCCTCAACAACCAATTCGGAAGCAATTCCAGCCAAAACAACTAATTACAGGCGCAGTTCTCAATTTCGGGTAAAACCAGAACAGCAATAGTAATTTCGACTTATCTCATTCTACACAACTCCGATTGACCTGAAATTTTGTAGGCACCTCTAAAATGTCATTCCCTACAACTTTCATGTTTTGAGATAAGGCCAATTCGGCCTCTATCTAGGACCTAAAAATTCGGACAGAATGCTCCCTTAAGAACCCTAGTTTTTTCAATTTTCTTCCAAACAGAAATTGGTTGCAATTAATCACTTTTCCCACCTCCTTAAGTCATTATAGACCATTTCCAATCATCATAGATAGCCACACAATCATGCTTATATTAAAACAGAAAAATCCCCAAAAATAATAAAATTCCATCATTTCAACCACAAATCAAGAATTAATCAATAATATTGCATCTCTTACTACCACTAAGCATGATTTAAGCATCAATTAAAGGAGGGGGGGTGGTTCTTCACAACTTACCTTTAAAACAAGAGAGAGAGAGCTATGGACCACCTTAACTTGCCAAATAACTTCACACAACAACTCACAAACACTACTTGAAGGTGTTTTATGGAGCAAAATCAAGGTTGGATGGTTGGTTGTGATGATTTGGAACAAGATTGAAGTGTTTTCTTCCTTATGCTTGGAGTAAGAGAGAGAGAAAGAAAGCTTGAGAGGGCCGGCTCTTCTTGAAGATTTTTGGGTCATTTTTGGTTATTTAAGTCAATGGTAAGAAAGTCTTAAGGTAAGCCCAATCACATGGTGACACTTGTCACCTTTTATTAATATTTACCTAACTTTTCTCTCTCATATCAATCCAAATTGCAACCTCTACTTATCTCTTAACACCCGATAAATTAATTCCAGTATTCAAAACTTAACCTAGTTGGCCGAATTTTTCCGAACTTTTCGCACTAGTGGGTCCCACGTCCGGTATACGCTCTTACTTTCTCAAAACCTATTCGATACTAGAAAAAGCATCTAAAACTTATATCTGCTCCTTAAAATGACCTAGAAAATTTTCTAAGCACGAAAATGCAGAAAACAAGCCATGAAAATTCTAAAACCTAGAAAATGAAAATTACGGGTTCTCACATTATGGAATTCAACAACTTCCCTTTTTCTTCATAAGCATTCTTTTATTGTTAACATGTTTCATTAGTTGAGATCTTCTCATTTTTCGTCCATAGGTAGGCTACTCAAGTCAAGTGACTTGTAAGTTGAACTCCATCTTGTTCTGAATCACTTTAAAACTGTTGCTCCGCTAGAACAATTATACAAATGTCAAATAGAAAAATTAACAATGGTTATAATAATAATAATAATAATAACAATAATAAAATTAACTATAATACAATAGTCAAAATAATAATATAATAATGCACAAATGTAATGGGTTGAGGTATGGATATTTCGCTTTCTTTAAGATGATTCAAGCCTCTGCAAAAGAATCAATTTCGGTGTCGTAGAATCTTCTGCTTGTCACTCCCAGGATACAACAGTCTAACCACACATGCTGTTACTCTCAATAGTCTGTACAACTGAGAGAGTATAACTCTACAAACACTTGTTTCTTTTTGCCAATCTATGAGATAGAAAATAACAAAAGAGTAGATATTTTCTCTTATGAATTGTAGCTCAAAAAACATAATTGTTGTAGCTCAAAAAACATATTTTCTCTTATAATACAATAAGTTGTTGTAGCATCTTTTTCTATCTCAACAACGCATATTTATAGATCAAGAAAAATTAGTCAAACATAACCTAAACTAATAATTTGCTAAGTAGATGCTGAAAATTATTGGCTATTCAAGACACATTCTAATTTGAATTGTAGGTTACAAAATTTATTGTAATTGAAAAGCCATAATTTTATATAATAAATCTTTAGTTAAAAATCATTCAAACACCAATAAATTTCAAAAATATTCACCAATTTATTCTCCTTATAACTTACACATCTAATTGAGAATTTAACAATTTTATTAAAATATTCCAACACCTTATGTACATAATCTAGAAAATTTTGTGTTACTTCCATAAAAACATGAAATTATTTCCATAAACTATGGGAGATCTTTTAGCCACAAGCGAGTTATGAATTAACCATATTTTATTTTCAGCTGTAAAGCACATATGTTCAACTTCTAATCGATTACTTAAACTTAACTTCACTTCTATACTTTCACAGATGCTATTCCTATAAAAGACTCTTACACTCATTCAGAGGAGTCCAAAATGCAAGTTGTGAAGCTCAAACTGCAACTATTATAACATCTTCAACAATTACAGTAGTGTCAAGAAAGACACCACTTAAAATGTTGTTTATTAGGACACTTGCAATTTTACAATGTAGTGAAACTCAGCTGGAAGGTAAAATTACAATATGACAGTAAATTACTGCATCATAAATACACTTCTGAAAGTACAAGCTTTATTCGTGCATGCCCGGCTTAAAATCTATTTGTTCTCTGAAATCTCAATATTCAATCCCTTGGGGAAACGAATACCAGTAGGTGTCCGGATTCTCTCTGCTCCGTTGGTAACTCTCCAGCTGAAAATTCAAATTAGACAAGTTTTTTGATCAGTTATCACTTTCTTCTTGCAATCATGCATATTAAAAAACCGAAGAAGTTAAGTGGACATCAATTTATACTATATAGGAATTAGCTTCTTCTATATGCATTTAAGCGAAGATGGTGGGAATTGTGATTTGGAAATCCTTACGTGTATTTTGTGACCAAGTAATGCAGAAAAATTGACATCTGCACCTTTGCATAGTCAGCACCAACACAAAGCCTCGTACCACCAGCAAATGCCATGAAACTTTTTGATCCCGCATGTAATTCTTTGCCCTTTTGATTGGAAAAACAGCAGAAAAAACCTGAATTATTTTTACATGATTTTGTTTAACTTTTGTTCTGTAAGTTTATCTTTCTCGTGCGTAAATTACTCAAATTTGTCGATGATCAAATTACCTCCCATCGCCATGGATTAAATTCAAGGGGGTTTTCATATAGATTAGGATCCAAATGAACAGATGGTGGACAAACCATTATCGTCCAGCCAGCAGGAATTGTATAACCTGCAAATCATTCGCACTTATTAGTCGGAACTGTAAGTTATAATGGAGGAAAAGAAGAACAAAGGAAACATATAATTTATTTTCTGTATATTTACTCCCATGAAAAAATGCCCAACCCATGTAGTTACTAAAGAGATTTTTTCTTTTTTCTTTTTCCTGCAGGAGAAAGGCATCATCGGTCCAAATAAAGAAAGTGTGACAAATGATTTTCAAGAAGATGCCAAGTGACAGATTGAAGTATACCTTTTACTTCAACTTCCTTGACAACTTTGCGCAAAATCCCAGGGGCAATATTTGCAAGCCTAAGCCTAACTGTTTCATTTATAACCTACAGTAGACAACAAAACTTAAGATGTAAATGGCCTAGCTCACTATATGATTCAAATGATAGATACAATGAAATGTCTAGTTAATTGAAATGTACCATGTGCGTGAAAGTCATAGACTTGTACTCTTTCCATGAAACAGCAGAACCTTCTGTTTCTCGGATTTTAAGAATATTTTCATGCTCTCTCTACAAAAACGATTGACTGTTTAAGTATGAAGTAATCTTACATATTTTGTTAGTGTAAACATCCAATCATAACAATGTATACTGTCAGTATATATAGAATATTAATCATTTAAGTATTGAACTTGCACAAGAATTGGAGAATTAAAGGGTAAATACAGATGACAACGGGAGAAATTGCTTCGGAAAGTCACGGACCTTTAGTTCAGCCATAGCACGTGGATGGCCATCTAGATACCTCAAGGCCACAGTCAAAGCTGTTGAAGTCGTTTCATGGGCAGCAAATAGAAACAAAAATACCAGGTCCCTCGCAATTTCTTCATTCAAAAAAGTGTCTTCTTTCTTTATTTCCTCGAGTAAATGGTCCGCAAAGTCATAGTCATTCGTAGCGCCATTAATGCCTGAGCGCTTCTTCTCAAAGATGTCGTGGATGACCTTCATTGCTTTCTTACGTCCCTGGAAAATGAAAATCATAAAAATCATATCGTTCGTTCAATCTGATACAGCATATATGAAAGCATATATATTTTACTTAGTCATATATTTATAATGAATATCTTTTTTTTGAGGTATAATGAACATCGATCTTTGAATATAAAAAGAATTCCAAATGACGAACAACAACAACAATTGATTACTTGTAAGCAAGCATGGAATGGTGTTCCAGGGATGTTGAGAGGAAATGAGATCAAGCCATCCATGAATGCCTTATAACTGTCTCTCAATTTTTGCTGATCCTTGCTTTCTTCATAGCCAAGCATCTTCTTGGCAGCATATTTAAATACCAGCTGGAGAAAATGAGATTGTTAATTACTACTTTTCAGCAATGCTCTGTACGTATAGTCCGAATTCGTCCTGATTAATATAATCAAATAGTAGGATGCTAATGAATTTACCTCTGCAGTTCCATCTTTACCATCTAATTTTCCAAGTTTACTCCAAGATCTTAGAGATTCTTGAGTGCTCTCATCCATTTCATATATTAGCTTCTCTCTTAAGGCTTCGGGGCTAACAAACTTGAACGTTAAGCTCTTGAGGTACTTGTGGAAGCCTCCATGATGGGCAACGACACTTTGTTTCCCAATTATCTGGAAGAGACTCTCAGTATACCAAATTTGGAAAGCATTACCTTCTTGCTGGAAGACGCGGTAGTTGACGTCAGCATCAGTTGATACAACGATTGGCTGCCCAACTATACTCGTGCGAAAAATTGGCCCGTACCTGAAATTTCCCAAAGAGAAAAAAAAAAAAAGGAAACAATGAAAAGCTAGTTAAGATAAAATATTCTTAACTATTACTGCTGTCATATTATTAAAATATATATATATGTGTGTGTGTGTTAGCTGGTTAAGAAGTGGTTAGATAACCACTGGAGTATTGAGGTTGGCCTAATGATTAGGAGAGGGTGTTAGACTTTTATCCACAGTCTAGTTTAAGATTCAAATTCTGTATCGGATAGTAGGAAATGAGAAGGGTGCGAAGAGAAATAGGAGGCAAAAAAAAAAAAAAAAGGTTAGACATACCTAGCCGCTCTTTTTTGTACGAAAGGTGGAATATCATCGGATGCATAAGGGGTGAAGTACTCAATTGTTTCTCCTATAATTGGTAATCCCATCGAACCTGGTGGTAATACCCCGTTACACTTGGGGTTTCTCCACCGATATACCCAGTGGCTGAAAAGCACAATAATGAGAGCAATAATAGCACAAGCAAACAACATGGTCCTTGGTTAGTGATGGAAATGTAGGGGAAAAATGAGAAGAGAGGAGCTACAATTGATGTTGTTTGCTATGAAGGAATCTTGGAAGTTGGAGCTGCTTAAATAGGCAAAAGGCAAAATGGGCTCCGGTGGACAGTCAATGTAAAGACCAATAGCGCTTGGTCACGACGGCTAGAGAGGCCCAAGAAAAAGTCTATCTTGTACACCGCCGGCTACAGATTCAAGCCACTTGCGACGAAGAAAGATTGTGATATTAGGAAAGCTCTGCCACTATTTTTGGTAATAACGATTTTAAATCTCACTGAGGATACAGAGTGCCTTAGCGACCCTCAAAGCTCGTCCGGAACTTGACATTGCATCCTCACTTGTAGCCTAATTGAGTCATTACCTTGATAAATAAATCTTATCTACAACTTTTTGTTCGACACTTGTAGTTGTAATTTCTAAAACTTAAGGGAAGTTTTGTGCAATTATTGGAAACCATGCGGGAGGTATGTGGAATTAACCCAATTTTCGAGTTTGCCAAATTGTTCTTTGGGATAATTTCGAAAACCTGCTCTGAGGTTTCTGACAAATTCACTGAGCTCTTATAAGGCTTAAAAAATTACACTTACCTCCTTTGATTTGATAGTTTTAGTAACAAAATCTTAAAATAATATTAATTTGGACAATTTTTTAAATGAATACCCAAAATGTCCTTGTGGAATGAGTCTTAATTTATTTTTCTATATAATTATAAGATTATTTAGTATAATTATAAGGAAAAATGCCAAATTTTTCATGTCTATATCTGCTATTTGATAAACGACTATAATAATAATTTTACTACTATAATATGATATTTTTTATAGTATTTTATTATGAATTTAGATTTATAAGATAGAAAAGAAAATGTTGAAATAATTCATTTAGAATCTATAAATTTTTTGGAGTAGTGGGATTATCATAATTTAGTAGTGCTTTTGGGCCATTTCTTTTTGATTTATTGTTAATTTTAATACTAAAAAAATAGAAAACAAAGATCAGTAAAAACATTGGATTACAAATAAAATTAACTTGTCAAAAAAAATCATTAGTTCGACATTTGGTTATAATTGAAACCTAGATGCAATAGTGGTAGTTCTATAGAAAGAATGAAAAAATAATTTTAAAACTCATTCTAAGTATAAGCATACCAAATAAAAGAATTTTATTAAAATATTTAAGGATAAAATTGCCATTTTAAATGAAAAGGAAGATATGTGTAATTTTTTAAAGTTCAGGAGAACTCAGTAAAATTGTCAGAAATCTCAGGGGAGGATAATGCCGGTTGGATTTTAATAATTTATATATATCTTTTTAATAATTTATTTTTTTTATTTTGACAAAAAATATTTAATTAGTTGAATGTCAGAATCGGGGGGTAATGCCTATTGGATTTTAAACAAACAGCCGTGCCCCGACGTCGTTGTCGGAGTGAAAGAGGAGTTTGACTACAGAGTTGCAGAGGAGACCTGCAGCTAGATATTTTCTTCCTCTGAAAAGTATTTTTTTGTGTATAATAAATACTATTCTTAAAATTCTTCCGTCGCTGACTCTTCCTGTTGTTGTTTCTTATTGACTTGTGGTAGTAACAAAAAGTTGAATTGACATTAAAGTTAGGAACAAGCGGTTGAAATACGTGTCAAGGTACATGCACGAATAAAATAATTTTTTCAAGGTACCTAAACATACAAGAATGGAATAAAACAATTTTGCATGAGACGTTCTTCACATTACGTGTCACAAGAATGAAAAATAAACAAAATTATCCTTTTGCTGTTGCATTCTAGAAGCAAATCTCAAAGTGTGTTCAGTTTAAAAGTAGGGGGGGCGTGTGCATCTATAGAGTCAAAGTAAAATATTTATTTATTCAAATAAGATTTCTATTATTACAAATCTCTACCCTGTATATTGTCATATATTTTAATGCTATAATACTTTTTAATGCCCTGGTGGTCATTGAAGTTTTCAAGTCTCAGAAACTTGAAAAGTAAGAAGGTAAAGTAGTAAATTTGAATATAAAATTGGTAAATTTAGCCACAAAAACAACAATTTAAAGTGCTTTTAGCACCTATGAACTGAGTCAGAATTTTGACTTCTTTTCCAATGAACTGTACTTGGTTGAGCCTCACTTAGCTTCAACTTTCTGGTCTGATGCATCTAGAGTATGAGAGATTTTCTAAACAAAATTTTACTTCATTTGCAAAATTTTCAAATGTTACTCATGTGCTAATGGTGATTAACAGCAGGTATGAAGGTGCTTTGAACAGATTTATAGACGAGATCAACTCCATTGCAGCATACGAACGGTGGGAAGGGTCAGTGCATAGCACATGCTTGCTTAATCTTGTTCCTGGTCCCGGAAACAATGGCGTTGGAGTAATAAAGTTCACCTAAAATTTTGGATAGTGTATTATTTAGAATAATTACTGTAACACTTTTTGTGATGTGATGTATGTGAGATAAAAAGTAGTTGAAAATATAAAAAGATAATTTGGAAATGTGTTTGTGATGCAAGTAAAATATTATTTGAAATAATTTTGGTATCCAAACACTCCCAGTACGTGAACTCATAAAAAGATTCATGCATTGAACTTTTAGGAGTGTCTCAGGAGTAAATGAGTAAATGGAGAAATTAAATAGAAATATATCATCTAATTTATATAAATCACAAATAATTTGCAACAATCCAACAAAGAAAGTATGGCGATATCAATGGGACGGAGCGGATTTTTCTATGGCCTGACCCTCTTTATCATTGAATTGTATATGGTAAGAATGGTATGGGCCTTCCCATCGGAGGAACGTGAATCTGGTGCCATTTTAGCACGACACGTAGCTTCAACGCATGTGCTGCTCCCGAAACTGACATTATTGTTTTTTCTTCTCTCTTTCCCCACAAATTCCAAAGCAATCTCGTGTACGGGATTCCGGCAAGTTGATATCAACAAATAAAAGAATAAAAAAATTCTCTTGGGCCACACCTCATAATTTGATTTTCATGGACACGACGCTGGGGATAGTCATAATTTACCGCACTAAAATTTTGCCGCTTTAGTTGTTCTAATCAAGGCTCACAAATTACGAAAACAACATTTCTTTTAAGTATCGTTTCGTGATTAAGACAATCAATCATATGATATAATATGGCATCGCTTTTGTAATATAATTTATACTCCTTCCGTTCAATCATTTTAAAATATTTCCAAATATTTATCATATTTTAATCTTTCTTTTTAATATAAGTTTTCTCTTTAATCACATACATGTTACTATTCAAACTAGTATGAATACTCGTGCTATGCATGGTGCTGACATTATTGAAAAAAATGAAAATAAAAGGGTGAATAAAAAAAAGTTAAAAAATTGTGCCAATATAATTAAAATATAACATCTATCTAACAATAGTTTGAAATATGATAGAATGTGTATTATTCAAGAACTGCCTTTTTTCAGAAGATGGATCCTGAAAAAATAATAGAAATTTATATTAGAAAATGAATGATATATGAATAAAAATGAATGTAATTGAATGTTGTTAAAATGAAATACTTACAAATATTATGCATTCGATTTGATAATCTTGCATGAAGATGCGAACACTCTTCACACAAATCAACTTTTAGTACGAAAGCCAAAATTGGTGATTTAATTAATTCTGTTGAATTTTGTGGAGTGCGTACTACAAATGAAAATGCACGATCTTTGCATGAATTGATTCGTTGGTTGAACAATCTATCACCATTTTCTTGAGAATTAAGTACGCACGAAATTCAAAATTAACGTATTTTTTTACATAGCATATAAATAGCATTATAAAAAATAAATATATATAAAAAAATTCTACCTTCCTTTGTAATTCTCTGAGATAAGAATCATCACAACCAAATACGAATCGTGCATGTCTGTCTTGTAGATTAAGATACATGTTACCACTGGAATCTCTGATTTGTATGTTAACATTATATCTGTTTCACAAATAAAATGTTATATACAATACAAAAAATATGTTGAAATTAAAGATACACGAAATTAATTACCTAACAACAGTGTCGACCACGTCATTACAATGCATACATACTGTTTTTGAACAATGACCTTCACATAGTTGTCCACAATTTTTGCATAGCCTATAAAACATGTACGTTTCGTTTTCTAAACAAATGTTTTCTCCTTTGTTATCTTGCGAGTTTAAAATTTAGCTGACGTTGAAACGTTTGTAGGCGGGCATGTTCCATAGTGGTATTAGGTTAAAGGCTAAGATGAATACCATAAAAAAGTTGAAGGAGGTAATAAGTTCTTGGGGAAAACGCAAGAAAGATCTCCTAATTGGAGTGAGCACGCAAGAAAGTTGAATGAGGATACTATGTTTTGGAGAACTTTTAATTGGAGTGGAATTCTTAAATTGGAGGACTCTTAATTGGAGTGGAAAAGTGGGGGAAATGTAGAGAAAACGTGAGCATGATTATAGGATTTTTAGAAGCGGTTATAGGATTAGTTAAAAGATAAACATTTTTTAAATTAGAGAACTCTTAACTGGAGTGGGAAACGTGGGGGAAATGTGGAGCATTGCAAGTTACGGCAACGTGCCAGTGGCATCTAGTCCTAATTTTTTTGAATCAAAATCTAGTCCTAATTGGTTCTGCTGTTTCTTGATCATATTGTATGCTTCCGAATTCTACTTAGCGTTTAATAATTGATAATGGCTTATTATATTCTTTCATGGTATTGGACAGGCAAAAACCACACCAGAAGTATGGTAAATTTACTATAAACTCCTAATATTATCTCCCCTAATTTTTGTATACTTTTTAAAAAATTTAAACTTTTGTCAACAATAGGCTGGTCATGCAAATTAAAAAAAAAAGGACTGGTCACACATCTCATTCTTTGCCCTAAAAAACTCAATTCAACAAATTTCTTAGAATAATTGTGAAAAAATCATAACAATGGAGGAACTTGGGTTTGTTTCTTTTTTTTTTTTAGGATCTGAAACAACCCTGTTCATTTTGAAAAAATAAATAAATTGGCCATCTTACGTTCATTAAGAGAGGGAAAATTTTTTGGTCACTGCACATGGATGTCCAGCCATCCTAAAGGGAAAAAAATCAATGGTTCCGTTCTTGCGATTTTTTTTAGGGTTTAATATAGTAAGCCCCTTAACTTTACATTTAGTTGCACTTTACCCCCTCAACTTTGCATTTAGTTGCACATTTGTGAAGTAGATAGTGGGAAAGTTTTAAATTTTAAATTTGACTGGTGATAGAGTTGGTTATAACGTTACATTTAGTTGCACATTTATGATTTTTTTGAAACATGATTGTAATTTGTAAAGCTCATTTGTAGGGATGGTTATAGGATTAGTTTAGTGATAAATATTTCTTAATTATAAAAATATAAAATTGTATTAAAATAGCATACAAATGAGCATTTGTCTTTAATTAAGGAGTAAAAAGGATTTAAAGTATAAATAACAAACTATAAACGGTTTATGAAATAGATAGTGGGAAAGTTTTAAATTTTAAATTTGTCTGGTGATAGGGTTGGTTATAACCCACTACTTTTTATATATTAAAATAAATACAAAAATCTATAAAAAAGAATGAAAAATTTGGAAACGATTGAAAGGGTCTCTCCTAAAAACCCACTCTGCAATATATATTGATATAGATTTAAAATTTTAATTTGTCTATAAACATCACAATTAAACTACTATTTTTAAAATATTGGATTCTCCGAATATGACTAAATAATTGAGATGAATGAAGTATATATATAAATATATAAATAATTTAAAATATAAAAAAATAATTAAAAAACGTATTCATAACGCAAATCAAATAATATTTCAAATAATTTTATATTCAAACACAGCTATCTATTAATTATGATTGCTTTTATAAAGATAAGGAAAATAAAAAAGTAGGCCCGTGCATTCGTAAATCTTATCAAAGCAACTTTGGAGTAAACTGCCAAAGGTACACGCAGCACCACTACGTGATGTTCACATTTGTATTATATGATTTGAAGGAAGACAGCAACATGGCAGGAAGGGATTGGCAGGTTTGTCACACCTTTCCAACGACTAGTCTTAGGCATCTGTTTAGGAAAGCTGACGAAAGAAGACTTTTATATTAAACATTTCTAAATTTGTTGAAAATGATTGCAAGGACGTCTCTAGAAAGTCTGCTTAATCTATATAGAATATATAATATCTAAATATATAAAAGAGAGAGTTGGAGAATGAACAGTAGCTTTTTGGTCAAGCGGTTATGCCGTGATTTTTGTGATTTTGAGGGGCGCTTTGGTCTTTTGGATCTTTTATATGCATCTTTTACTACTGCTACATGTTGTACCAATGAAAATGGCAGTAAGATATCCGGCAAATTACTCAAGTGCTGAGCTCAACATTTTTTGTCAGTATATCCAACTAGATTTTTACTGCAACGGTATCCAAAATTCTTTGTGCAAATAAGCGACGAGTCAGATACACAAATTGCCACTATTATAAACCCCATCTATATAAATTCTATCAACAACTAAATCACTAAATATTATTCACTTATTTTTGCCTACCATACAACATCACCAATCAAAAACTTTTTGATGTACTTTAGTAGAGAAGAAACAGAGCATATGGTAAGATCAATATTTTCAACAAAATATATTGCAAATCAAAATCCACTTTAATTTTTTCTTACTTTTGCTACTAATTTTCAGGTCATACCAGCCAAATTTTTGCCGCATATAGGATGCCATATGCGAAGAACAGCAATACTAAAAAATGGAAACAAATTTTGGTTTATTAGATTACATGAAAGTCCCGCAAATTCTAGCTGGAAAGAATTTCTATGCGATCACCAAATACAAGAAAATTTCATGATCCAATTCTTTCACGTAGGTGTAATGGCCTTTCGAGTGCAGATATTTGCTCCAAATCGTTGCTCAACTTTCTATGAATGGAACATTTTACCAGCCCAAGACTATGGCCAAACGAATACGGTATGGTACAAAATTATTACTCTCTAATTAAACACAATTTATCAACCTAATTGTTATCCAAAAAAACTGCAGGAACATTCTGCCCAATAGAAGGACTACTAACAAAGTTTCAATTCTATGTGACAATACAACCATATGATATAGACTACTTGGTAATTTTCATATTACACAAAATATTTAGCATATCAGTGTATCAATATTCTTACAAAAATTTCACATCTTTTTATGACAGGAATTACATCCAGATGATGCCTTCCATATTCTACCAAATAAAGATAGCATAATTGTGCTCTATTGTCAACAAAAGACTTGGGACATAAAAGTTGAGGAAAATTATTTAACAAATGGATGGAAAAAGTTGACAAATTTTCATTTAATTAAAGTAGATTATACTATCGTATTTACTCACTTAGGATTGAACAAATATGCACTTCAGATATTTGACGATGAACTTTTTCAAGTGTATCCAATATAATCTAAATACAATTAAAATGTTCACAAACTCAACGCAGTTATTTAACATTGTTACTCTAATAAACATAGTCCAATGAAATCCACTGAATAACATTGTTCACAAACTCAACGCAATTATTTAACATTGCTACTCTAATGACATCAATTCCGGATGCACTTTTGTTCCACTATCATGTAACTATCAACCCAACTATGCATGTAATATCTTATGGACTGACTTCCATCCATGTAACTGCACTTCCTGCACTTTGTAACCATCTTTTTGTTCTACTTTCATGTAACTATCAGTCCAACTATGCATGTATGTGAGAATCCGTATTTTTTTTTCCATTTTCTAGGTTTTATTAAATTCAATGGCTTGTTTTCTGCATTTTCGTGATTAGAAAAATTTCTAGATACTTTTAAGGAGCAGATATAGTTTTTAAATGATTTTTCTAGTATCGCATAGTTTTTAAGAAATTAAGAGCGTATACCGGACGTGGGACCCACTAGGACGAAAAGTTCGGAAAAATTCGGCCAGTTAGGTTAAGTTTTGGATACTGGATTTAATTTACCGGGTGTTAAGAGATAATTAGAGGTTGCTATTTGGATTGGTGTGAGAGGAAACAAAAAGATAGAGATGCATTAAATAAAGTGACAAGTGTCACTTGGCTATTGGGTTGACCTTTTGACTACTATTCCATGTTTTACCATTTGACTAAATAAACTAAAAACTTACCAAAATTTGCTTCATTTCCAAGCTCTTGTGGCCGGCCAACCTCAAGGAAAAAAGAAAGAAAACCTCTTCAACTTCTTGATTCCCTCTTGCTCAAATCCACTAACTCAACCATCTATTCTTGTTTTTGTTCCATAGAAAACCTTAAGTGAGTGATTGTGAGGTGTTTAGTGGAGTTGTTTGGAAGGCTAAGGTGATTAATTGCTCTCTCTCTTGTATTGCTAAGGTGAGTAGTGAAGGACCCCTCTCCTTCATCTAACGATGTTTAATTCATGATTGGTGGTGGTATAAGATGCAATTTTATGGATTATATCTTGATTTTTGGTTGAATTGGTGAAGTTTTATAATTATTGGTGATTTTTCTGTTTTCATATGAATATGATTATGTGGTCATGTATGATGATTGGAAATGATATTTAAGGAAGATAGAAGGTGGAAAAAGTGGTTAATTGCAAGCAATTTCTGTTTTGAAAAGAAAATTGGAAAGTTAGGGTTTCATTGTTCTTCATTCTGTCTGGCACTGTAGCTCATAGTTAGAGGCCGAATTGGCTTTGGGTTAAAACATGAAAGTTATAGGGAATGATATTGTAGAGATGCTTGTAAAATTTCAGGTCAATCGGAGTAGTGTACCTTGAGAAAAGATGGAATTACCCTTGCTGCCCTGGTTTTACCCGAATTTGATAGTTGCGTCTGTAATTGGTTATTTTGGTTGAGAATACTTCGGAATTGGTTGTTGAGGTCTTCTGATGAATTGTATCCCTGTTTCTTAGCTTTCGGATGGCTTTGGAATTACTGGATTTGGACTTAGGTAAGCCTGATTTATGATGTTTGCACCAGAATGCGATTTGTGAACCTGTTTTTGCGGTTCTAGTGTAGTATATTGCATTTTTGACCTGGTTACACTCGAAACTGGGCTGAGTGACCTTCTGCAACATTGTAGCCCTATCTCTTAGCTTCGAAACGGTGTATCTTGCACCTTCATCCGAACCTTCATCCGATAATCGTAGTGCCTTTGGTGCCAAAACCGCAAAATGATATCAAAAACTATTTTTTTTGGGTTAGCGCTTAACTCCATTTCCGGATTTTTCTGGTTTCCTCTAATACTTATGTATGCTTATGGAACCCTATTTTGGTAATATTTGGCATTGGTTTATGACTCGTTATCGAGTCTCATTGTACTTGTTTGCATATTTTAGGGCGTGACGGTGGTTCACGACGCTCCTTTGACGGAGGTGCATGAAATATCATTTTCAAGTTTGGTGAGTGTACTACTCACTTGTGTGTTACTCTATGGCTTTGATATTTGAACTGGATGTGTTGAATGTTTACTGCACCTTCGATATTGATTTAAGTGAGGGTGTACTTGATCACTCTCACTTATATGCCTTATATCATTGTTTATCATGTTATTGGAATGTTACATGAAATGAAAGTACTTGACTTGGTATCGTTTGGACGAGTATCCAACGACCATGATTGTTACCATTGAGCTCAACCCCATTGGTAGTTGATTGAATCGAGCCGGCGAGGGCTTGGTCGTGCCAATTAATGAACCTTGGGGACTGTTATATGGAATCTTGTAGTATGAGAGACTCTCGATTCCGGTATACTCGAGTAATACCACATTGCAAGTGTTTGGAGTTCGGGCTCGGTAGGGGTATGTTGGGTGGAAGGAATGGAAGTAAAGTGGAGTCTACGGTTGGTTACTTTGAAACATTGACGGAGAGTCAATGAGGTTCGATCAAGAATGCAAACGAGGAAAAGGGCTCTTGAGAGCCGCCCGTATCCTTTTATCACCACTTTTTATGTGTGACTTTGCTTACTTTTGATGAATTGGAATGAAAAGCTTTATGCTTATGTAAACTTTGCTGCTTGAGTGGTATTATCTCACTGGGCGTAAACTCACCCTATTCCTTTTGTTTTCCTTACAGGAAAAATAAATACTTTTGGACTGGATTTGATAGTTGGTTGCCGAATTGAGCTAGATGGATATATCTTTTGTATAGCTCTTTGATTGAAACCCTAAATGTACTTTTGGGTCCGTTTCTCTTTTGATTTGGCAAACCATACATGTATCCACTTTTGAATACTTTTGTATGCCACTTTGGATTGTAAATGCTAAATGTCAAGATGTGAATGTTTGCTTGATATTTGGTTGGGTTCTGACGGGTCGGTTACTATTCATGGCCGGCTCCGATTTCATTTTTTTTTATTTTGGGATTTTGACTTGTTTACGCGCGTTTGTAAGTTCCGGAACGTATTAGATTGCTCTAAACTGCTCGTTAGTCCTGGCGAGAGCTGGGCAGGCGGTCCGCTAACCTCTTTGGTTCGCCTTAGGGGAAGGTGGGGCTGTCACAATGTAACTATCTTGTGGAGTGAATTCCATAAATGTAACAACACTTCCTTCGCTTTGTAATTTCAACTATACTTTTTCCCACCTTTATAATCACTTAACCCACACCACATAATTTATATTAATCATATAATTCTCTACACTACAACAAATACACAATAACTAAAAATTGTGCAACTTAACACGGGAAATATTAGCTCTCCTGCGCATCGTGCAGGCCATCCCACTAGTAATATAATAAAAGCGGGAGTTGGCAAATGAATAGTGACATTTTGGTCAAGCGGTTATGCTGTTATTTTTGTGACTTCGAGGGGCGTTTTGGTCTTTTGGAATTGGATGGCAATGGCTATGCTGGAAATTGATCTTTGGTCAAGCAGTTATTCGGTAATTATGGACAACTTTGTTGGCTTTTGTATTTGTCCTTCAGGTGTGTGTTTGGTTTCTCCAAGTGAGCCGCACAAAGCTCCTACTTTTCCTCCTAAGTCGCACCTGTTCCCACTTGAAACTCCTAAACGGAGTTGCTTCGGTCTTTTATCTTCTTCAACTGGATTAAGTATACACGGATTCTTTCTTTTAATCTTCTATTTATTTTCTTTATTAGAAAATTTTTAGTGCCCTTATTTTTATTATTATAGTTTTCATTCTATTTATATGTGCGTGCTAAGCCATGAACTTATTTTCTCTTTATAAAAGATAATATCTAACAATATAAAAGGGGAGAGTTGGGTTATGAATAGTACTTTTTGGTCAAGCGATTATGCTGCAATTATTGTTGGATGTGGAGGCTATTTTTGTCAATTGACTATTTTGGTTATTTCCCGTTGGTGGTTTACTTTGTGAGGCGGTAAATAAAAGCTCTGTGTGTGCCTCTCTTTCTATGCAATTTATTACTCATTGCATTGGGTGGAGTAGTTGTCTACCATGTTGACAAGAAACTTCTAATTGCATGATTCCCAAAAATTGAACTGAAAAAAAAATTGAAGTCCAACATTGTCATCACAGGTAACGAAAATTGGCTAACGTGTCAAGATTTGGAATTAAAAATGGTTTATAATCCTTCTACTATTTAAGACGCACAATTATAAAAAAAAAAATATTAGTCTATATATCCAAATTAAATGTATATAATTATTACAAATTTTTTTATGCCCTTATCTTTATTGTTATTTTTCCATTCTATAAACATAAAATTATTTCCGCCCTGTATGTGAGTTAGATGGTTAACTTACTTCCTTTTTAAAAGAATTAATTTCTTATTTTACTAACATATTCGTATTTAATATATATAATTATTATAAACTTTTATAACACATTCATTTTTCCTAATGACTCTAAACTGAAAAGCAATATGGTGTGCTATTTTTTTTTTATTATTTTAGTCAAACATGTAACATTAATTAGATTGTTTCTTACATTAAAAAACTAAAGTACTCTAAATTTAAAAAAAAAATAATATAATTATATATATAATACAAAAGAGAGAGTTGCCCTATGAATGGTATTTTTGGTCAAGTGGTTATCCTGCAATTATCTAACAATATAAAAGGGAGAGTTGCCCTATGAGTAGTGTTTTTTTGTCAAGTGGTTATCCTGCAATTGTTATTGGATGTCGGGGCTGTTTTCATCAAATTGCCTGTTCTATTTGTTTAAAGCAGGTATAGTTTTGGTGCATTTACGAGATCACAAGTATTCTTATTGTCGTATTTTCTAGTGCAGACAAAATAACTCTTTCCTGATATCCCATTGTCAGGAAAGATACCAAAGAGAAATTAAAGAACTCTCTCAAGGATTGGCAAATATGTGTTGACCTGGAAGGTCTCCCCAATATCTTCAGGGATTCAAGCACTAGTTTGTCAACATAAATCAAGGTATGCTTCCGCAATTTTTCTGTTAATTTATTTCTTAATAATCGCCATATAGATTTTGATAGGTGATGGTTTTCACCAAAAGTTAAATATAAACATTCACCCTAACAGTCATGCATTTTTTTTATCTGTGTATGAGGTGATGTAATGCAATGAGCTCTAATTTTCTTAGAAGTCCATTTCTCAATTATCTGCTCCATTATTGGACATGATAGATCTAACTTCATTTTGGGTATGATTTGCTACAGGGGATGTTGCCAAATCAGTTTGTCCCTACAAATGTATATCTAAAAGGTACAGAATGCCCAACTGCCATACCCCTTTTGAAGAGTTGATACATACTCTTGAAGTTCCCTAGCCATTCTCACTCTTATCAGCGTGTCTTGCACTCCTTCTAGCTCTAGTATTGAGCACTTTGAGGATCAAATTGGTTGGGTTGGGATGTTCATATATCAATGTGAATTCAACTGGGCTCCAAAATCATCATCATTCTCCTTATCTTCTCACTTTATCTGACGTACGGTCTTCATTTACTTTTTGGTTCTAGGATGCATCTATGTAGTATTGCCAAATTGGCAATTTTTATTTTTATAGTAATTTATTTGCGTAACATCTAGGTCTGTGGTACCAGAGCCGAAGAAACTCAGAGCCATGTCCACATGATGTACTTTTATGGGTTCCAATACTTTTAGATAACCGTATAATCTCCCTATTTGCCCCCCAATGCAATTGTCGAGATTGTGTAAACATTCACATGTAATCTGAAGTTTTTGGGCAATAGGCAAGGGTTTAGAAGAAAAAACCTTGTTCACCTTATATCTAGGAGTTTAATTTATTAGTTCTTTTGTCATTTTTTATTACGAGAAAATTTTGATTGTTGTACATATTTTTCTTTGCCATTTTAAAAGACTGTGCTTAAGTTTATGATTATTTAGTGTCTTTTGAGTTTTACACCTGAAAGATATTAGTCTTTCTTCTTATTCATTAATCTTTATTCCACAAAGATACATAAGTTAATCTTTACTGAGTCAGAATTTTGACTTCTTTTCCAATGCACTGTACTTGGTTGAGGCTCACTTAGCTTCAACTTTCTGGTCTGATACAGCGAGAATATGAGAGATTTTCTAAACAAAATTTTACTTCATTTGCAAAATTTTCAAATGTTACTCATGTGCTAATGGTGATTAACAGCAGGTATGAAGGTGCTTTGAACAGATTTATAGACGAGATCAACTCCATTGCAGCATACGAACGGTGGGAAGGGTCAGTGCATAGCACATGCTTGCTTAATCTTGTTCCTGGTCGCGGAAACAATGGCGTTGGAGTAATAAAGTTCACCGTTGTTAGGAGTATGTTTAGTCTAAGTATGACCATTCTTGTATATGATCCTGCACATCGCAAGCATTATACAAAGGAATTCGGTGTATTGAATTATAATAGCTTTAAAAAGTTTATTTAAGCAATAAAAGTTATTTAATTGAGAATTTTATCTGCATATCAGTATCCAATTGCTTGATTACATATTTGCTAAAGTTGTAAATTAACCAAAGTCTGGGCATCCTCATGCGTTGCATTAGGGCTCACACAGATATTCTAGTCCAAAGAACAAAGAACCTGAGATCATCTACAAAGGTGTTGGAATTGGAATAGAAGTTGGAAGATGAAAATTTGACGATTCTACTCTTCAAACAGGGCCAATTCCAATCTTCAAGCAGTAAATTCCATAGACCTACTTGGAACCATTTTTGCTATCTCAATGGAATTTCCATAGAACTTCTTCCTGCAAGAATATGAAATACTTACTTCAAGTGTATTCACATTATATTCACACTTTCGAGTGTATATCCATTTGCACAAATTCAAAGAAAGAATTTAGAAATCCAAAACCATTATACTCAATGTCATTTAACATTGCACTTAATTGCAACTTTAAAATTCATACTCACAAGTTGCAAAAATAACATGGTACCACATGAAATTCTACACATTCTTTTTTTTCGTTATTCACAATAAAAATCCATATTATTGAGAATCTTCAATAATATATCAGATTCTTTGCATTAATTTTTAGCAAAGGAAAAAAACCCCCACTATTTTAGTGCATTAATGATACACAACTAAACACACATCACATTCAAAGATCAAGTTCTTTGCATATTAGCATAGAAATTACTATGAAACCCCACTATTTTTCACAACTTTATAACATGCAATGGAGTATATATCTATTGCGATTAGAGTAAATGACCCAATTAATCATACCCATTGGAAGTTTACTTTTACTTGTTAAGAAGGCACCTTTAAAAATTTCTTTCAAAATGCATGGCAGCAACTTGTCTAGTGCAGCAACAAGTTGTAATTGTTCAGCAATTTGAACTCTTTCGGATCTACTTCTCTAGTGCCATATTTTCCTATTAAGCCTTGCAAGACTTTTGGTATTAGGACAAGAAGTTTCATAGAAACTATAAAAGTCATTATAATACTAGTAATGGAATTCAACAACTTCCCTTTTTCTTCATAAGCATTCTTTTATTGTTAACATGTTTCATTAGTTGAGATCTTCTCATTTTTCGTCCATAGGTAGGCTATTCAAGTCAAGTGACTTGTAAGTTGAACTCCATCTTGTTCTGAATCACTTTAAAATTGTTGCTCCGCTGGAACAATTATACAAATGTCAAATAGAAAAATTAACAATGGTTATAATAATAATAATAATAATAATAACAATAATAAAATTAACTATAATAAAATAGTCAAAATAATAATATAATAATGCACAAATGTAATGGGTTGAGGTATGGATATTTCGCTCTCTTTAAAATGATGCAAGCCTCTGCAAAAGAATCAATTTCGGTGTCGTAGAATCTTCGGCTTGTCACTCCCAGGATATAACAGTCTAACCACACATGCTGTTACTCTCATTAGTCTGTACAACTGAGAGAGTATTACTCTACAAACACTTTTTTTTTTCTGCCAGTCTATGAGATAGAAAATAACAAAAGAGTAGATATTTTCTCTTATGAATTGTAGCTCAAAAAACATAAGTTGTTGTAGTATGTAGCAGTTATCAAGTAATTAAGACCACAACAACAATCTAAGATTTGGTAAAACTTTCAAATATCTAAGATTTTCAACAAACCTAGGATTAAACAAATATCATGGCCCCACAATTCTTTACGAGCCAGAAACTACAAATGAAGTTTCAAATTCTATCCACTATTAATAAAAATTGCAATTCTTCAAGTATTGTTTTACCTTATAAGATGGAAGGAGCAATACTTACTGCATAATTATACTTGTATTGTTTCTTGGCTTGATTTTGGTGAAGAAAAACAATTAGTCGAAGCTCAAACTGCAACTATTATAACATCTTCAACAATTACAATAGACATCTTCAACAATTAAGGAGGTAATACACCTTCACTCTCCAGGAGTTTTATTTTTGAGTGAAACAAAAAACCAAAAAAAGTTTATGGAAAAGGTAAAAAAGAGGTTGAATTTTGACGACAGTGCTGTTGTAGATTCGGTAGGGAAGGCTGGAGGTCTGGCTTTATTTTGGAAACACTGGATTAAAATGATAGAAGTGGAGGTCTCTAGTTTTTACATCACTGCTCGCATGATGGATATGGAGGCAAGATGTGAATGGGCCTTTATTGGAGTATATGCTAGTACGGATGATAGACAGAGACGAAGCCAATGGAGGGAGTTAGAAGGAAAAATGAATCAGTGGGGGGAGAGGTGGATCATGGCGGGAGATTTTAATGATATCTTGACAAATGGGGAGAAATGGGGGGGAAGACAAAGACCAGAGTGGAGCTTCACTGATTTTAGGGGGTTAGTGAATCGAAATGATTTAGTGGATATAGGTTATGAAGGAAAGCCTTGGACATGGGTCTCTCATTGGGAGGGAAAGGAGATAAGAGAACGGCTAGATCGTGCATTAGCAAATCAGAACTGGGCTATGCATTTTGAATCAGTAAAGTGTGTTCATATTCAAAATGAGGCCTCTGACCACAGTTTGCTTATGATTGACACTATACCAAAAAAAAGCCAACAAGGGAGAAGGTTCTATTTCGATAAACGCTGGGCTCAAAATCACCAAATCCAGGGAGAAATTGATAGAGCATGGGAAGAACCACAACAAGGCTCCAAGATGTTCAGTCTGACCAGGAAGATAAAGAACTGCAAAAGAAGTCTAGTACAATGGGATAAGAAAAATAAGACAAATTTTGGAAAAAAGATAAAGGAGTTGAAGAAAATGATCCTGGAAGCAAAGGCAGGAAATTATGAGGAGAAGAATGGGCAGATTGCTGAGTTGAAATTGCAGCTGAGTCAGGCGTACAAACAAGAGGAGACATACTGGGCACAAAAGGCAAGGTGCAGGTGGCTGAGAGAGGGGGATAAAAATACAGCTTTTTTCCATGCACGGGTAAAAACTAGGAGGCAAAGGAATAGACTTTCATGTCTGCAAAAGGAAGATGGGAAATGGTGTGAGACGGAACAGGAGATAGAGGAGGAAATATGTAATTTTTATAAGGCAGTTTACACATCCTCTCAACCGCATGCCTTTGAAGCAGTCACTGAAGGTGTCCCTTGTACAGTCACATTGGAGATGAATGCAAAACTGATTAAACCAGTGGATGAAAAGGAAGTGAAGGCTGCTTTATTTTCTATGCACCCGGATAAAGCCCCAGGTCCGGATGGTATGTCCCCTTTGTTCTTTCAAAGATACTGGAATACTTGTAAAAATGATATTGTGATGGCTATTCAAAGTTTTCTTGCTAGGGGACATCTTTTAAAAGCTTTGAATGAAACAATAGTGACCTTGATTCCAAAGGTAGAAGCTCCCATTAACCTGTCCCAGTATAGACCTATATCTTTGTGTAATGTTGTCTATAGAGTTATTGCAAAGGTGTTAGCAAACAGGCTAAAAAGAGTCATTCCAAACTGCATTAGTCCTGCCCAATCTGCTTTTGTCCCGGGTAGGCACATCCTTGATAATGTCATCCTTGCACATGAACTGATGCATTTTTTGAAAAATAAGAGAACAGGCAGAAATGGTTTCATGACCCTTAAACTTGATCTATCAAAGGCCTATGATAGAATAGAGTGGCAGTTTCTTGGGAGAATGATGATGAAGATGGGTTTTTGTCCCACTTGGGTAAGATGGATCCTTAACTGTGTCACCACTGCAGTCTATTCTTTTAATGTAAATGGCAAAAAAGTGGGATATGTGAAACCTTCCAGGGGAATTAGGCAAGGAGATCCCCTCTCCCCGTATTTGTTTCTTATTTGTGCTGAGGGGTTATCAAACTTGATGAATCAGAGACTCAACAATGCAGTCGTAACAGGGGTCAAGGTGGGAAAGGACTGCCCAAAATTGTCTCATCTTTTGTTTGCTGATGACTCTCTTTTTTGTTGTAAAGCTAACGTACAGGAAGCAAAACAAATGAAAGAGATGTTTGCAGTCTATGAACAAGCTTCAGGACAGGCCATTAACTATGAAAAGTCAGCAGTTTTCTTTAGTGCCAACACAAAACATGAGCTAAGGAAGGAAATCTGTGCGGAACTTGGAAATATGAAGGAGGCGGCCAATGGAAGATATCTAGGACTACCTATGCTAGTAGGGAGATCAAAGCAACAAGTGTTCAGCTATATTAGGCACAAGGTGAAAGATAAGCTACAAGGATGGAAGAGGAATTTGCTTAGCCATGCAGGAAAGGAGATTTTGATTAAGTCTGTGGCAATGGCACTGCCCACGTACACCATGTCATGTTTCAAACTCCCAAAAGTGCTATGTAAGGATATCAATAAGATGATAGCAAATTTCTGGTGGGGAGGTGGAGAAAATGAGAGGAAAATACATTGGACTAGTTGGGAAAAAATGTCGCAGGTGAAGGGAAAGGGGGGGCTGGGTTTTAGGGACTTGGAAAAGTTCAATGAAGCACTCTTAGCAAAGCAACTGTGGAGAATACTGTCCTGTCCAGATTTGCTTGTAAGCAAGATTATGAGGGCAAAGTACCTAGCACAACCACAGAACTGGGAGAAAGACATTCCTGGAGCAGCTTCGTGGACATGGAAAAGTATTTTTGGAACAAGACAACTGCTGACAAAAGGACTAGGAAAGATAATAGGTGATGGGAGAACTGTTGATATTTGGCAGGATAACTGGTTGCAAGGGAGTGAGGAGGGGAGGATTAAGACTAGAAGGGAACCACAGTGTACACTAAGAAAAGTGGATGAGCTGATAGTGGATGGAGCTTGGGACCAGCAAACACTGAACCGGTGGTTCATAGCAGAGGATATCCAAAAGATCAAAGCTATTCCACTCAGTTTCACAGGCTGCCAGGATCGTTTGTATTGGAGATACACCAAATCAGGTGCGTTCACGGTAAAATCTGCATATGATGTATCAATGGAAATAAGGAAGCACAAACAAAAGGAAAGAAGGCAAGGAGATAGAGGAAGTACAAGTTATGCTCAACAGAACTCCAAAGTTTGGAAGAATGTATGGGCATTACAACTGAAACACAAACTGAAGCACTTCATATGGAGGTGCCTGCATCATAGCCTGCCAGTGAATGAGCAACTACATAAGCGAACAGGCAAAGGCAGTCCAATATGTAGTAGCTGTGGGGAAGAGGTGGAAACGTTAGAACACATGTTGTTCTTTTGTAACATGGCTGAAACGACCTGGAAACTTGCACCCATACAATGGGATGGGTTGAGGGATATGAGAGGAAATTTTGTAAGATGGTGGGAAGGGATATTAGGAGCAAAAACTAGGGAGCAAGGACACGACCACATAGCGCTGACTGTGAATATCCTTTGGCAAATATGGAAGGCAAGGAACAGGACAGCTTTTGATGTTTATGAGACAGACCCAAGGGAAACAATGCAGAAAGCTGTGGGTGAATGGAATGAGTATATAGAAGCCCAACAAGATATAACAGGAGAGTTCATTCAACAAACAACAATCTCAAGCAGAATTAAGACATGGAGGCCACCATCACGGGGTACGATAAAACTAAATACTGATGCTGCATTCTCACAAAATTTAGAGAGAACAGGTATAGGTGTTGTGGCCAGAAATGCTGAAGGGGAGCTGATGAAAGTCTGGGCAAGAGCTGAAGTAAAATGTAGTGAGCCACGGGTGGAGGAAGCAGCAGCAATTAGGATGGGAATGCAAATGGCCTGGAAAGCAAACTGGAGGGCAGTTGAGCTTCAATCAGACTGCAAAGACGTGGTGGATATGCTAAACAAGAAACAAAAGCAGCAAAACAGCATCGGGGTCATCCTTGAGGATATAGCAAATATGAGAGGTTTGTTTGAACAATGTACTTTCTCTTTTGTGCATAGAGATGGGAATAGATGTGCACATAGTGTAGCAAAATTTGCTGTCAAGCTAACAACAAATGTTGAATGGGATGTATGTTTTCCCATGTGGCTCCAAGAGGAAGCCCAAAGTGACCTCAGAGGAAGCGAATCTGCTGTATCTAAATCTTGTAATATCAAGTTTACAAAATGAAATGAAGTTATGATGTATTCGACAAAAAAAAAAAGAAAGACACCACTTAAAATGTTGTTTATTAGGACACTTGCAATTTTACAATGTAGTGAAACTCAGCTGGAAGGTAAAATTACAATATGACAGTAAATTACTGCATCATAAATACGCTGCTGAAAGTACAAGCTTTATTCGTGCATGCCCGGTTTAAAATCTATTTGTTCTCTGAAATCTCAATATTCAATCCCTTGGGGAAACGAATACCAGTAGGTGTCCGGATTCTCTCTGCTCCGTTGGTAACTCTCCAGCTGAAAATTCAAATTAGACAAGTTTTTTGATCAGTTATCACTTTCTTCTTGCAATCATGCATATTAAAAAACCGAAGAAGTTAAGTGGACATCAATTTATACTATATAGGAATTAGCTTCTTCTATATGTATTTAAGCGAAGATGGTGAGAATTGTGATTTGGAAATCCTTACGTGTATTTTGTGACCAAGTAATGCAGAAAAATTGACATCTGCACCTTTGCATAGTCAGCACCAACGCAAAGCCTCGTACCACCAGCAAATGCCATGAAATTTTTTGATCCCGCGTGTAATTCTTTGCCCTTTTGATTGAAAAAACAGCAGAAAAACCCTGAATCATTTTTACTTCATTTTGTTTAACTTTTGTTTTCTAAGTTTATCTTTCTTGTGTGCATATATTACTCAAATCTGTCGATGATCAAATTACCTCCCATCGCCATGGGTTAAATTCATGGGGGTTTTTATATACATTAGGATCCAAATGAACAGATGATGGACAAACCATTACGGTCCAGCCAGCAGGAATTGTATACCCTGCAAATCATTCGCACTTATTAGTCAAAACTGGAAGTTATAATGGAGGAAAAGAAGAACAAAGGAAACAAATCATTTATTTTCTATATTATTACTCCCATGAAAAAATGCCCGACCCAAGTAGTTACTAAAGAGAGTTTTTCTTTCTTTCTTTTCTTTTTTTTTTCCTTTTTTCTGCAGGAGAAAGGTATCACTGGTCCAAAATAAAGAAAGTGTGACAAATGATTTTCAAGAAGATGCCAAATGACATATTGAAGCATACCTTTTACTTCAACTTCCTTGACAACTTTGCGCAAAATCCCAGGAGTAATATTTGCAAGCCTAAGTGTTTCATTTATAACCTACAGTAGACAACAAAACTTAAGATGTAAATGGTCTAGCTCACTATATGATTCAAATGATAGATACAATGAAATGTCTGGTTAATTGAAACGTACCATGTGCGTGAAAGTCATAGACTTGTACTCTTTCCATGAAATAGCAGAACCTTCTGTTTCTCGCATTTTAAGAATATTTTCATGTTCTCTCTACAAAAATGATTGACTGTTTAAGTATGAAGTAATCTTACATATTTTGTTAGTGTAAACATCTAATCATAACAATATATACCGTCAGTAAATATAAAATATTAATCATTTAAGTATTGAACTTGCACAAGAATTGGAGAATTAAAGGGTAAATACAGATGACAGCGGGCCAAATAGTTTCGGAAAGTCACGGACCTTTAGTTCAGCCATAACACGTGGATGGCCATCTAGATACCTCAAGGCCACAGTCAAAGCTGTTGAAGTCGTTTCATGGGCAGCAAATAGAAACAAAAATACCAGGTCCCTCGCAATTTCTTCATTCAAAAAAGTGTCTTCTTTCTTTATTTGCTCAAGTAAATGGTCCGCAAAGTCATAGTCATTCGTAGCTCCATCATTGCCTGAGCGCTTCTTCTCAAAGATGTCGTGGATGACCTTCATTGCTTTCTTACGTCCCTGGAAAATGAAAATCATAAAAATCATATCGTTCGTTCAATCTGATACAGCATATATGAAAGCATATATATTTTACTTAGTCATATATTTATAATGAATATCTTTTTTTTGAGGTATAATGAACATCGATCTTTCAATATAAAAAGAATTCCAAATGACGAACAACAACAACAATTGATTACTTGTAAGCAAGCGTGGAATGGTGTTCCAGGGATGTTGAGAGGAAATGAGATCAAGCCATCCATGAATGCCTTATAACTGTCTCTCAATTTTTGCTGATCCTTGCTTTCTTCATAGCCAAGCATCTTCTTGGCAGCATATTTAAATACCAACTGGAGAAAATGAGATTGTTAATTACTACTTTTCAGCAATGCTCTGTACGTATAGTCCGAATTCGTCCTGATTAATATAATCAAATAGTAGGATGCTAATGAATTTACCTCTGCAGTTCCATCTTTACCATCTAATTTTCCAAGTTTACTCCAAGATCTTAGAGATTCTTGAGTGCTCTCATCCATTTCATATATTAGCTTCTCTCTTAAGGCTTCGGGGCTAACAAACTTGAACGTTAAGCTCTTGAGGTACTTGTGGAAGCCTCCATGATGGGCAACTACACTTTGTTTCCCAATTATCTGGAAGAGACTCTCAGTATACCAAATTTGGAAAGCATTACCTTCTTGCTGGAAGACGCGGTAGTTGACGTCAGCATCAGTTGATACAACGATTGGCTGCCCAACTATACTCGTGCGAAAAATTGGCCCGTATCTGAAATTGCCCAAAGAGGAAAAAAAAGGAAACAATGAAAAGCTAGTCAAAGATAAAATATTCTTAACTATTACTGCTGTCATATTATTAAAATATATATATATATATATATATATGTGTGTGTGATAGCTGGTTAAGAAGTGGTTAGATAACCACTGGAGTATTGAGTTTTATCCGGAGTCAGTTTTATCCACAGTAGTTGGAAATGAAAAGGGTGTGAAGTAAAATAGGAGGCAAAAAAAAAAAAAAGCGTTAGAAAGGTGGAATATCATCGGATGCATAAGGGGTGAAGTACTCAATTGTTTCTCCTATAATTGGTAATCCCATCGAACCTGGTGGTAATCAATGTTTTTAAACTCGGACCGGCCAGCGAACCGGAGAGGGGTCCGGTTCACGGTCCGACCGGCCGGTTCAACGGTTCAACGTCTTTTTTTTTTTTTTTTTGCAGTTGCAACTTTAATACTGAGTATTTCACAGGTCTTCACTCTATACTCTACACTGAAACTTGACTGCTAATGTACAATTTAACATGATTATTAATAACTTAAGTTCCTAAAATACATTCATCAATATAACTTAAAATTAAATTTAAGTTGAGATAATAATAAATTTTTTAAAAGTTATACATAAAACCTGGAATGATAAATATAACTAAAATATCATAATTCATCGCAAATTTTCATAATTCATTACAAACATAAATAGATATAGTCCAAATGTTCATCAATTATCACAAACAAAAACACAAAAATAAATAAAATAAATGTTGACGTTCTTCCACAATTCAAAAAAAGTTCATAGAAAAGTCCAACTCATAGTCAAGGCAAATAATTTGAATAACAAACTTCCATCATTGGCATGACAAGGCAACAGCACCCATTTCACAATTTCATCAATTTAACCTGAAAAAATTAAAAAGTTTATTATAAAAAATATAAATCTAATTGGTGAAACTAAAGAAAAAGCCAAAAAATTTTGAAAAACAAAGATACAACCAAACAAAAAAAGAATCAACTGCTACTAAACATCACTAATTAACATGTTATATTCCAATCATTATCTTCATCACCATCTTTTACTTGCGTTGCATCCTTTATTTCCTCAAGTATACTCGACTAGAAGAACCAATTTAGACAAATATACATCTCTTACTTTATTTTTATTTATTTCCCTATCAGTTGGTGAAACAAACTATTTTGGATATAATTAAAATGGTTAATCAAAAACATCTTATTGCACATTTCAAATTATTGTCTAGTAAGCATTTCATCGTAGTACGAGAGGAAAGCAAATGAACAATGTAGTACTAGATATTTTCCAATTCCTATTATTCCTGTTCCACTATTCAAACGAAAAATACTTTGCTGTTAGGCATGATCCTTTTGGTTATCTTTAGGCAAGATTTTTTATTTAACTATAAATTAAATCAGGACATATACACAAGTTACGGCAAATATTTATGGACGGAACAAATGTCATGATGTATTGTCACAAAAACTAAATAAGTGCTCTAATCTCTACATAGAAAACAAAAATCAAGAAAAGGCAAAAATCAACTAAACATAATATAGAAAACAAAAATCAAGAAAAGGCAAAAATTAAACTCACAAGATGGAAATGCTCTGGAGTCTTGTCTAAAGATAATAGTGTGATGATCTTGTCATGGGTATTAGGAAGTGGAAGGATTATGAAGAAAAATTAAGAAAAAAAATCAAGAGGAGAACTGGAGATTGGAGAATCTGAGGAGTGGAGGAAGTGAAGCCGAGGCAACTGAAAAGAAATGTGCCGTCTGCACTTTGCTAGGTCTTTTAGGGTTTTTTTTATTTAATCTGATTTTAGTTTTTTAGGTAAGTCAAGTAACATTCTACATATCCTCTGGCTGTGGTTTAGCGGTACGCGCACGTTATTCTGGTCATGGAGACCAAAGTTCGAACCTAATAGCTTTCACTTTTATTGTTTTGAATTTGAGGCATATTTGAAAATTTGAGAACCGCCGGTTTGCGGTTTAGACGGGTTCGTCCGATTCATCCGATTCGTAGCGGTTTTACATTAGGCTCCGGGTTTGATACTGGACCGGACCGGTGACATGGCCGGTTCGCGATCGAACCGGCCGATCCAGTCCGGTTCTGAAAACATTGGTGGTAATACCCCGTTACACTTGGGGTTTCTCCACCTGTATACCCTGTGGCTGAAAAGCACAATAATGAGAGCAATAATAGCACAAGCAAACAACATGGTCCTTGGTTAGTGTACTGGAAATGTAGGGGAAAAATGAGAAGAGAGTAGCTACAATTGATGTTGTTTGCTATGAAGGAATCTTGGTATTTGGAGCTGCTTAAATAGATGGAGAGCTCAAGCTCTGACAAGGACGCGCTGTAAGAATGTTGGCGATAGACATATTACCTTTTCTTTTTTGTTATTGCAACATTAGCGCTTGGTCACGGCGGCTACAGATTCAAAGTCTAAAGACCAATAGCGCTTGATCACGGCGGCTAGAGAGGCCCGAGAAAAAGTCTATCTTGTACAACGTCGGCTACAGATTCAAAGTCTATCTTCCATAAATACCCTTATGCAAAATATTTAATTCGTTGAATGTCAGAATCGGAGGGTAATGCCTATTGGATTTTAAACGGAAATGGCCATGATTTGGCCAAAAATTTTTGTGCGATCCAGATAACTAGTTGTGCATCGATTTTCACATCGTGTGTGAGACTCGCAAAATTTTATATTAAAGTTACACGTTGTGCAAACAAAGTTACGCCGTGTGTAATCAAAGTTACGTGCAATTGAAAATGATCAAAATCGTTGGGCACGATTGTGCCTGCAACCGTCCGTGCCCCTTGTCCATTTTAAACAAACAGCCGTGCCCCGACGTCGTTGTCGGAGTGAAAGAGGAGTTTGACTACAGACTCGCAGAGGAGACCTGCAACTAGATATTTTCTTCCTCTGAAAAGTATTTTTTTGTGTATAATAAATAATTCTTAAAATTCTTCTGTCGCTGACTCATGTTGTTGTTGTTTCTTATTGACTTGTAGACTTGTAGTTGTAACAAAAAGTTGAATTGACATTAAAGTTAGGAACAAAAAGTTGCAGAGGTTTAATTACGAAGTAATTAATCAATTAAGCTGCAAGTGAGGATATATTTGAATGTGGATTAGCTGGAGGGAAAGCTCGCTGCCACTATTTTTGGTAATAATTACGTGTTATACATATGTCTTAGCGACCCTCAAAGCTGAATCTGGATTAGCTGGACGCTTATCAAATTATATTGTCATAGTTCGAGAAGATTAGCAGAAAAAAGAGAGAGAGAGAGAGAGAGAATCAGGAACCTGAATATCTTTTAGTCAAAGGGAATACGTCTATGGTTTTTGGAAGCCAAATTTGACGCTCCTGGTTGAAATAGTGAAAGAATGGACTTCTGATTTGGCCTTTCTCTCTCTTCTTTACTAACAAAAGTCTTTTTTAATTTGTTTATCAATTTTTAGGTAATTTAGTCATTACAATTTGCCGCTTTTTAGTTCACTTAGGTTCCGTTTGATAAAACTGAATCTGAATTCTGAAGTTTGAATTCTGAAATCTGAATACTGAAACAATTAATTTGCTGAATTTTAAGCACTGAAAAAAAATATATGAATGTCTGAATTTTAATGTTAAACCTATTTATACTGTTTGATAAACATTTATAACTGAATGCTTAATAAGTTAAATTTGACAAATTTGCCCTTATATTTTTTCATCCAAAAAAGAAATAGAACCTATGATTTAATTAGCTAAAAATGTTAGGTATGAAAATGATAATATATATTTTAAAATCAAATTAATATAAAAGATGAAATATATTATATGAGGAGTATAGAGAAGATGTGAAAATCATTCAAAAGGGAAAAAAAGAAATAGAAAATCATTAGATAGAGAATATTAGATTGTTTAATTAGATAAGAATTTTGAACATAATTAACAAACAAGGGTAGATTTGGTAGATAAGATAAGGTAATTGAAGTAATTCTAGTAATTCTTATTAGAATTAAACATTCAGTTAGGATTCTTGTTCTGAAAAAAATACACACAAGTTCAGCACTACTTAACAAGTTCAGTAAATGGATTTTCATTTATCAAACACTCAAAACATCTGAATGTCTGAAAAAATTCAAATTCAGCACTTTTTTATGTTATCAAACAAACCCTTAGTTAGATCTTTTGATTATTGTAATATGTTCTTAATTGCTGCTCATATTTTTTTCTTTGAAACAAAAATTTGAAACTAAAACTACAAGGAAAAATAGAAAACACGAATCTCTACTCTCAGGAAAAGTCAAGCGAGGAAGAATGACGAAAAGAAACATATCACCATGCCTGGATGATAGTGCTTCATTTCTTGAAATGGATGATCATTTGTGGTATTAAATAAATAATCAGTCCAAAAGAGTTTTCATAAAGTATATGCTGATCAAGTGGCTGAAGAAAATCTAAGAAATAGACAGGTGAAGCCACAAAAATTGGTGAGAAAATATTCGCAACAAAGAATAGACTTACATGCACGAATAAAATAATTTTGTCAAGGTACCTAAACATACAAGAATAGAATAAACATACAATTTTGCATGGGACGCTCTTCACATTACGTGTCACAAGAATGAAAAATAAACAAAATTATCCTTTTGCTGTTGCATGCTAGAAGCAAATCTCAAAGTGTGTTCAGTTTAAAAGTAGGGGGGTGTGCATCTATAGAGTCAAAGTAAAATATTTATGTATTCAAATAAGATTTCTATTATTACAAATCTCTACCTTGTATATTGTCATATATTTTAATGCTATAATACTTTTTGTGATGTAATATATGTAAGAAAAAAGGTAGTTCAAGAGATAAAAATGTGATTAAAACATATTTATAATGCAACTAAAATTTTTTACAAATAATCCATATCTAAACAAGCCCATTGTGTGCATGGTACCTTCAACTTTATTAGATTTTTTAAGTATTTGAATATGCATTATTGAGTAATTGTCAATATCAACTAAATGAAAGAAGGAAAAATGAGATGTGGAAACAAATAAGGTGGAAAGAAGTCCCATCTTTCGTGTGGATAGTAAACTGTTTGTTAGTTCATCACCTTGCCACATCCTCATCAAATGCAATGGGTTTTTATTGCTTTAAAAATAACTCATTTTATCTACTCCTAAACTATACTATAAATAGACCTAAAAAAGGACATGAACAAATCCAAGATCGACTAAGATAGGAGATAACTAAAGAAAAGAGAAGAAATTAAATCAATCATTCAGTGATTTACCTAATTGGAAAAGCAATTTATGATAAATTACTCACTATACACGTACAATGCATGTGCAGTTTCCTAGTTTGATCACTATAAAGGATAAGGATTTGGCTCATCTCTATTAAATTCTATTTTCATTTCTCATAATACACATCTAGATGCATGACATGCGTTTTTATTTATTAACAAATCTTAAAATTAGTCAAACTTGAAATTATCTTGTCCCCTTTTAATAAATAAAGACACATGTGATTCATTCACATGTGCATTATAGGAAATGGAAAGATAATTTATTAGAGAAGAGCCAGATTATTTGTGAATATTATATTAATAATAAAACACTAGAAAATTTGGTGGTCATTCAAGTTTTCAAGTCTCAAAACTTGAAAAGTAAGATAAGAAGGTAAACTTGCAAATTTGAATATAAAATTGGTAAATTTAGCCAGAAAAATAACACTTAAAAAGTACTTTTATCACATAAAAGTGCTCTTTTACCAAAGGTACGCAACTCCAAATGACACCTAAATATCTAACGAAATTACCTCTTGATTGCAAAAATCGTAATTTTACTACAAAAAAAAAAAAGAAAGTTACCAATTCTTTTTTTCTGAAGGAATAACCATTTCTTTCACTAATTTTACTACCCAAAAAAAGTGTCGGGTACCATCTTAAACCATCTCCTCTTATTCCAAAAGAAAAATGGATAATTTCAAAAACCTCCCGAGATTTTTAACAATTTCACTAGACTCCCTTGAAGTTTGCAAAATTACACAAACCTCCCATGAGGTTAAGGTTTTGTTAACAAAATTAGTTCAATTAGAAATAGTACTATTAAAAAAGTACTTGAAGGAGAGAGATGAAACTTTTATTTTATAAATACCCCTATGCATGTATATAAGTTGTATTAGTAAAAAAATAAAAATAATTAAAAGTTAGAAACAATTAATACACACATTTCACCACTTAAAAGTTCACATTTAATAAATTAGACAATACAAATAAGCAACAAAACTACACTAATAATCATAAGATTCAAAACTACCTTCTTTCGTTTGTGATCATTAGTGTAGTTTTGTTACTTATTTGTGTTGTCTAATTTATTAAATGTGAACTTTTTGAGCGGTGAAATATATATATTGATTGTTTTTAACTTTTAATTTATGGAACAAAAATTTCATCTCTCTACTTAAAGTACTTTTTAATGTTACTTTTTCTAATTGGACTAATTTTGTTATCAAAACCTTAACCTCAAGTAGAGGTGTCAAAATGGGTGACTTGGGCGGGTTTGGGTTGGGTAAAATGGGTAATGGATATAAGCGAGTCAACTCATTTATACCCATTTAATTAGATGGGTATAAATGGGTAAGTCAAAAAATGAATTGGGTAACCCAATTACCCATTTATAACCCATTTATTTTAATTTTTTGTAAATTCATTTAAATTCATTTTTGCAAACTAAGTTATCAATTTATACCGCTCTTTGTACCCATTATTAGTTTTTAATATTTACTTATAATGTTCAATAAGCCTAATTACCAAATTTTTTTCATTTATACTCTATTTCACAAAATTACATATTATTTAATAATTGAATAATAAGAATATAAAAATTTGAACTAAGTACTATAAAAGTTAATATAAAAATTTAATCCAAAAATTTTTAACACCTAACATTTTTTCCATATATAAATTTAAAATTTCATTTTAGAAAGATAAGAAAAGAGGCTCAAATTTATCATAAATTGATAATGCCGACAAATGAGCAAGTTAACAAACTAAGAGAAAACAAAATGATAAAATAAAACCAACAAATAATAATAATAATGAAACAAAAGTAGTTAACATCATGACAAAATGAAAAATTTGAAAAAAAAAATGGGTGGGGGAAAAGAAGAGATTTAGGGGAAGAGAATTTTAAATGGGTTAATTGGGTTTGATGGGTTACCCAATAATACCCATTTAATAAATGGGTATTATTGGGTAACCCATTTATATCCATATACAAAAATTTAAGATACTCATACCCATCTATTCATGGGCGGGTATGGGCAAATTTATTTAAGTGGGTTAATTTGCCACCTCTAACCTCAAGGGAGGTTTGTGTAAGTTTACAAATTTTAGGGGAGGCTAGTGAAATTATCAGAAAGCTCAGGGGAGGTTTCTCAAATTATCCCAAAGAAAAAACAAAAGAAAATCCTCCACGGCTGCTGCAGCCTGCGGCCATCTCCTCAACACTGCTCACCTAAATTGATGATCTTGCTTAATTTTCAATTTGCCTTCAAAGCCCCATCACTCAGAGGGATTCCTTTTGCCCATTTAGGGATTCCATGACTTAGAAAGTTCAACCAATTTCAGTTGAATTTGTAGTACTTTACCTTGATTTCTCTTTTCTCGCTTTCTGTTATGGTACAGAACCAGAGTTGCAGCAATATGAGAATGTTGCAAACTCAAAATATGGATTAATCTCAACAAACAATCAATGGAATAGTGAATTTGGAGATTAAAAGATGAACTCAACTTTCATTAATGAACTTCAATATCAGGTTACAAGAACAGAGAATACGAATTCAGTGAGGAAGGGGAAAGAAATTGAAGGAAAACGAGATTGGTGGCCTAAATCTCTTACAATCAAATCTGGAAAATAATGACAAAAGCTACTCTATACAGCAGACATGCCTGCTTATATCACTATCTATGCTAACAAACTTTCAACTAAACCAATGAGCTTTAAACAGGTGTCCTTTCATAGCTACAAGTTGCAATGGTCCTCAGTTTCGGTTAGAAGCAGATGAAACCCAGCAAAGGCGTGGTTTGTGGGCACGCTTTCAATGACTCACTTAAACAAAACTTCACGCTTTCATCTTCTGACATCACGACTTCTTCATTTCTCCTTCTTAGTTCGTTTCTTCAGTTCCAATCTAACCTTTTAGCTTCATCACAATTTCATGTTTGTTCAGGTTTCGATGGCTCTTTTGAAAATCATGCAGCAGCTTTGATTTTGATCAGCTTTGATTTTCTCCGGGGCACTATTATGATTCACGCTACAACCACAGGCAGCGCAAGTGTGATGGCACATCGACACTCTCGCTGTCTCCATGATTATCATCGGTACTGATCCTAAAGTTACAGTCTTCTTTGTTTTCCTTTTTCCGCCGTCATTTTGTGGCTTTCTTATTATTTTTAATGGGTTTCCATTTTTCAATTTCATCTAGGGTTTAAATTACTGATAAATTTTTTATTATTAAAAGAGTAGGTTGACTGGAATGAATCCATCATCTCATAAATAGTTCCTCTTCAGATTTGGATGCCATACTATATGTAGTTTTCTTCCGGTATCAACCTAAATTTTTTGTTTTTGCTTCTATTTGATCCACGTTTAACTACTTGCTGCTGAGAGTATGAAAATGCAATTTTAATTTAGAGGAATTTATTTTCATTTGGTAATGCAATGATTCTTAGGTATGTGCTATTGGTACATACAATGATGTTAAAGGATCTGATGAAAATCTCTGCACACCTTGTTCCCTTGAGCGCCTTCCTAGTCATGCATTTTTTATCTATGTATGAGGTGATGTAATGCAATGAGCTCTAATTTTCTTTGAAGTCCATTTCTCAATTATCTGCTCCATTATTGGACATGATAGATCTAACTTCATTTTGGGTATGATTTGCTACAGGGGATGTTACCAAATCAGTTTGTCCCTACAAATGTGTATCCAAAAGGTACAGAATGCCCAACTGCTATACCCCTTTTGAAGAGTTGATACATACTCTTGAAGTTCCCTGGCCATTCTCACTTTCATCAGCGTGTCTTGCACTCCTTCTAGCTCTAGTATTGAGCACTTTGAGGATCAAATTGATTGGGTTGGGATGTTCATATATCAATGTGAATTCAACTGAGCTCCAAAATCATCATCATTCTCCTTATCTTCTCACTTTATCTGACGTACGGTCTTCATTAACTTTTTGGTTCTAGGATGCATCTATGTAGTATTGCCAAATTGGCAATTTTTATTTTTACAGTAATTTATTTGCGTAACATCTAGGTCTGTGGTACCAGAGCCGAAGAAACTCAGAGCCATGTCCACATGATGTATTTTTATGGGTCCCAATACTTTTAGATAGTCGTATAATCTTCCCTATTTGCCTCCCAACGCAATTGTTGAGATTGTGTAAACATTCACATGTAATTTGAAGTTTTTGGGCAGTAGGCAAGGGTTTAGAAGAAAAAAACTTGTTCACCTTGGAACCTTATATGTAGGAGTTTAATTTATTAGTTCTTTTGTCATCTTTGATTACGAGACAATTTTGATTGCTGTACATATTTTTCTTTGCCATTTTAAAAGACTCTGCTTAGGTTTATGATTATTTAGTATCTTTTGAGTTTTACACCTGAAAGATATTAGTCTTTCTTCTTATTCATTAATTTTTATTCCACAAAGATACATAAGTTAATCTTTGATCCATTTCACTGAGTCAGAATTTTGACTTCTTTTCCAATGAACTGTACTTGGCTGAGGCTCACTTAGCTTCAACTTCTGGTCTGATACAGCGAGAATATGAGAGATTTTCTAAACAAAATTTTACTTCATTTGCAAAATTTTCAAGGTTACCCATGTGCTAATGGTGATTAACAGCAGGTATGAAGGTGCTTTGAACAGATTTATAGACAAGATCAACTCCGTTGCAGCATATGAACGGTGGGAAGGGTCAGTGCATAGCACATGCTTGCTTAATCTTGTTCCTGGTCCCGGAAACAACGGCGTTGGAGTAATAAAGTTCACCATTGTCAGGAGTATGTTTAGTCTGAGTATGACCATTCTTGTATATGATCCTGCAGATCGCGAGCATTATACCAAGGAATGAAGGTTTGACTTTGTTGCTAAGAGTGAAACTCTTTGGCCCTGTGGAAATCTGATCAAAATTTTGTGGCTCAGGAATTTGCAGCCTAATACTTCTTTTATGCCCTGCAAGACAATGATGCTAGTATGAATTTGGTGTATTTAGTTCAATAGAGTATTTTCTTATGTTGATATGGCCTATTAATTCAGTGTATTGAATTAAAATAGCTTTAAAAAGGTTATTTAAGTAATAAAAGTTGTTTAATTAAGAATTTTATCTGCATATCAGTAGCCAATTGCTTGATTACATATTTGCTATAGTTGTAAATTAACCAATGTCTGGGCATGCTCATGCGTTGCATTAGGTCTCACACAAGTATTCTAGTCCAAAGAACAAAGAATCTGAGATCATCTACAAAGGTGCTGGAATTGGATGAGAAGTTGGCAGAGGAGAATTTGACGATTCTAATATTCAAACAGGGCCAATTCCAACCTTCAAGCCGTAAATTAGCCAACTAAGTCCAGTATCATCTTTCTTTGCCCTTTTTTGATTTCCTTCCTCCTATACTCTGTCTTGCTTAAAGCTGATGTGAAGGAATTGTATGTTTTCAGATGTATTATGCGTTTAGTCATAGATAGTGTTATAAGTTTATACCTAGCAGTGTAATTTCATTTCTTTTTTCTATTCTATTGTTTGCCTTTTTTGGTCACTTTTGCGAACCTTTCCTTGCAAGACACTTGTGTCTGTTAAGCATCTTTGGCACTTTTCTTTTGAGGTATCATGAGCTCTAACAAGTCGCTCTAGCTTTAATCGTAAGACCCTTCTGATCTTTACTCACATGACTGCTGTATAAGCTTGTTTCATGTGTTCACGTGACATGGTGCATATGTCTTTTTGTTTTGTTTTTCTTTTTCAATTATCCTTACAAATTTTTTTTTTTGTCAACACAGAGGTATCTGGTGTCCATGGACTGGTTACCGTACGACCCAACTATTCCTCTGCGGGTCGGGAGACGCTGCCCAACATCACCGACCATTGCACCCAGGATTCGAACCTTTGCGATGATACTCACCTAAACTAGGCTACTACCACCAGCTCTAGCCCTGGGGGGCTCATTATCCTTACTAATGGATGAGTTTTTCTATGTACTCCTCTGTAGAAGATCAAGATGTTTTAGGTTGTCAATTAATCTTTTGTACTTATTCTAATTGCTATGACATCTTTTGTTCAAAGTATGTCGTTACTTTGCCTTATTTGTCCATTTGTGGATTTCCAGCTCTGCAATAGATTGTTTCAAGTTTCTCACTAGATATCTCGCAACATTTTGCGATGAAGATGCATGTGCTATGAATGAAGCAAAGGAAGAAGCAGTCCGTGCTATAGTTGATTTTCTGAAGGCACCTGGCATGTTTCAAGTATCGCTTGTCTGTCTCTTTGAATTGCATATAAAACGGTTGTGAGGAGCCTCAAGGCTTGGTTGAATCTGACTTTATGGAGCATGATTATTCATCTCCAAATGTTACATTAATTTTTTCTTTGCTATAATTTTGAGCTAAAGTGTGACATGTATGCTTTTGTACTTCATTATCAGTATGGTATATTGGAACTTATTTGTGTGATGTGTCATAACGTTGTGGAGTCATTTGTACCTTAGAATGTGAAGAAACCTACAACTCATCAATCAAGTTAGATTTTGTTCTTGGATTGTAGTAGTTGTACTTCTGCTTCCATATTTATTTGAATAGTTGATAGATAGACGAACTTGTGAGATGGTATGTCTTCTTGGAATATAGCTATATGTCGATCTTGTAGGTGGTGAAAAGCTGTATGTATTTTATGAAACCAGGGACCTAATTTACTTTGTGACATCTTGTTTTCAAAGACTGGTACTGGTGCATCTGGAAGTTGCTTATGTTATTATGTTTTTGATAATATTTCACTCTTCCTATATGGATAATGATTCTTTTATGCGTGTTCTTGCTAGTGTGACTACTATGTAAGCCTGCTGTGGCACAGTTAGAGAAGGATGCTAAACATGCATTGGTGTATCGGCTCCTGAAGATCTTCTTGACTCAAGGTTGATGCTTACTTGGATTTCCTTGTTTCATTGCTGCTGAAAAGCCATTGACCACTTAGTTTCCTTGACAAAATTTCTTTCTTTTGTCGTAGTTTATGTCATTTTTTGGGATAGATATTTACAGATGAATCTTAGTAGCGCTAGCTTAATTGATAAAGTACACAAATACAATACTCAATTTTTATTGGGGATACCAGATTGCAATATTTGTTTAGAATTTCTTTACAATGATGCAATGATGCATTGGATTGTAAGTTTTTTTTTCTCTTCTTTTTTTTTTTGGTGTGTTCCTAACTTATCTGGAAAATATCTCAAGTATGAGGGTGTTCCTTATTCTTTTTAGTCCATTTGGTTTTAGATTATTCAAAATTTATAATCAATCTGTCATTATCCTAATATATTTAATCAAATGGCCAAAATAAGAAATTTCAAATATATAGCCTATTTGTTAACGATCTAATCTATTCAATCAAATGGCGAAAACGAGCAATTTGATGTATTCTTGCTCGTTTTTCCATGGCCAAGAATGAAATTGGAAAAAAACTGCCAACTTAGCTGTTAAAAAATGCGATGAATCAATTTGATGAATTCTAAATGGCAAATTTTGATTTGCTAAAGATAAAGGAACTTGATTGCACAGTCGGTTTCCAAGTAATAAGATCTAGATTTAGATCCCTCTAGTTGAAAATGAGAATCAATCAATTTTTGTTACAGCGATGATAAGGTTCATCTTTTAAAGCACTAAGTTCTACTAAAATAAGAAAATATAAAAATAATGTTCTACGACAATAAGCATTGAGACGAATTTAATAACAGTGAAGTTTATGGAATATTAGGTGCAAACAATTGCTAGATGAGTTTCTCTAGCAAATGCATCAACGTGGTTGTTTAGAATAATGACACTAAATTAGTTGAAATAGTTATGAGTTTTTATTGATAGGATATGTTTTCTCTGTAAATGAGGCGCTAACAAGGAGAAATATTTTATTAACGATTTTTTTTTAATTTTTATGTAGTCCTGAATACTATGATAGAGATTAATCTTTCATACAACTACAAGTGCTATTTATGATGATCGGTCTTTTTTTTTTTTTGTGACTTTGAACAAAATTTTCCACATTTTTTTAAAAATTCATGGACATAATATTAAGTTTACTTATAATCAATCATTTATACTGTATATAAAGGGAGAGGACGGAAAGGGTTTGGTATAAATATTTTGTTACCACTTTGTGTACTTTCATTTTTGCCCTTACAAAAAATTTAACTACCCAGATATATATTGTTGAGAACACTACCTATGAGCATCAATTTAATTATTTAAGCATATTTTTTCAACATAACCACTTCTAAGCAATAACTACCAATATAACAATCATTTTGTGAAAACAATTTAAAAATTAGAATTTACTTTAACAATAAAAATTATTATATGAAATTCATTCACAATAAATGTTATGATTTTTTTATTTCATACACATCGTGTGTGCATTTATCACCAGCAGTAAGTATATGTAGATAAATGATAAGTTTTAGTAATAAAACAGATAAAGTTTATTTTATTTCCACACAAAATGATAAATTTTGGATGATCCAAAGTTACTATTTTACTGTACAAAGTTATCGAAAGTTAGAATCAGTAAATTTAATTCAAATAATTGTAAGTTTGGTCCAAAAAAGGTATGTTTCACTAATAAAATGGCAAATTTGGTGAATGGAACAAACTTACTACTTTATTGGACAAACTTATCATTTTACTCAAGAAACTTACCATAGTTGGGATCGGCAAGTTTAATTCAAATTATAGTAAATTTTTGTCGAAAGATGGTAACTTTTACTAATAAAATGATAAATTTGGCAAAGTGTTCAAAGTTGCTGCTCTATTGCACAAACTAACCATTTTACTCGAGAAACTTATCATAGTTGGGATCAGTAAGTTTAATTCAAATTATAATAAGTTTTTGTCAAAAATGGTAACTTCTATTAATAAAATGGTAAATTTGGCGAATTGTTCAAACTTACTACTTTATTAACAAACTTTGTTGCAAGTTTATGTCAAATGATTGTAAGTTTTTGTCAAAAAATAGTAAGTCTTATTAATAAAATAGTAAATTTGGTGAATTGTTCAAACTTACTATACTATTTCACAAACTTACCATTTTACTTAAGAAAGTTACAGCAATTATAATTAGTAAATCTAATTCAAGTAATAATAAGTTTTTGTTTAAAAAAATGGTAAGTTTCGCACATAAAATGGTAAATTTGATGAATGATTTAAGTTACTAGTTTAATGCACAAACTTACCGTTTTAGTTTAAAAACTTAAACATAATTTATAATCATTATTTTAACGAAATCAGAAAAGATGCTAAAGAACCAAAATTGTTGCTAAATGTGGGTAAGTTAGACAACTGCTATAACTATCATTATTTTAGTATTTCGTGAGGTGACCTATCATCCCTGTAGCATGATCCCATATAAAAATGGCCTAGTAGTTGGGAATGTTGTTGGGATTACTTGGTTCATTTCTTGTTAAATGTCCATTATTTTACTTCTTTGATACAGGATTAGTGGATGTCCATCATTTTACTTCATTAAATGTCCATCATCTTAGGAAATAAGTGGATGATGATATTGAAGAATTGACTAATAATAATGAACTAACAATTCATATTAACAAAAGAAAAGGGTCCAACACGCTTCCATACCTTAAATCTGATTTTTGACGGACAAAACTTCGGCTAAAAATTAGTTTTTGGTATTTAAGATTTCCTCTAAGAATACCAAGGGTAGCTTCTTCCCTGTTCTTTATCCGGTTATCAATTATAACAAGAGCTATAGGATTATTTAGTCCCTTTGTTCGGCAGAGATACGACCCCAGCACAAAGAAAATATGAAAGTGAATGGTGGCAAAGAGATGTGAAAAAGGAGCGAAATTTGGGAAACAGGGCTCACAAGTTCCATTTCGCATAAGTTAATGTAAATTAACAATTTATCCTCAACTTACACTAAATGATAATAATCAACTTATACCAAACTATTTTTGATTTATTACAAACAATAACAAATCAACATACACCTAACTACGCCTGATCTACATCTAACTGCACTTGGTTTATATCAAAATCCTACTAATTTAAACTAGAGGTCAACTTGTACAAAATTCTGCGAAACGCAAATTATAATGCCACAGATCACAGAAATTGTTGTATGGATTAGTGTCTTGAAACGTGAAAATAGAGATAGTGACTCAATAATTGAAGGAAATTAAACCAAGTTCTTTTAGTTTAATATTGGCCTTGATAAGTGTATATATTTTACATCTTTTAAGTGTGTTTTATTACTTAGTTTTTAGTGTGTTTTAATCATTATAGGAACTAAATAGCAACGATTCTAGTAGAATTTTGCATTTTGTGGTTAAGTGAGAAAACTTGCATTTCAATGAACTTAAGTGTGAAAATTTCATGTTTTCTTAGGTTTTAATAATTCAATTATCAATTAGAATGACATGAAAAGATATTTGGATGATTGTTGATGATTTGAAGTAGACATCATGTGACATGAAAGGATCAAAAGGTGAAATGCAATCAAGAAACAAGATGAAAAGCATTGGCAGCAATGACACATTTCGGTACTTTGACTATAACTTGAGCTAGAAAGCTTGTATTGAGATGATTCTTGAATTATTTTAAAGATAAGAGAAAGGACTACAATTCTTATGAAGACATCAAAATCTAGTTCTCACGTTTTCATAGTCAAAAGTCCAAATTACTGTAGCACTTGTGCAATGCTCTACTGACCAATTTTCACTTTTTTGAGCATAACTCAGCACCCAGATCTCCAAATGACCCGATTCTTAAGCCATTGGAAATATAACTCAAAGAACTATAACTTTTATGGTTCCATAAGAGCTAATTTTTCTTTCATCATAAAGATATTTTGATATAAATATATGGCCGGATATAAGGCTAGATTGTGGGACGGATTCATGGCAGCATGCAAATTTTTCGAGGAAAAATAAGGGAGCAATCCAACCCATGAACAGAAACCAATCCCTAGCTGAATTCTAGGCTGGATTGTGGTCAGAAATGATGGTTTAACTTGCTCGAATTGCTCAGTTATTTCTGACCTTTTCATGGTACATCAAGGGATAATTTTTCTGCTGAAAAGGAAGCTCTAGAGTGATCTTTTGGAGTCCTTTTTCTCTACAAATACACCATTTTGAGCAAGAATCAAGAAGAGCTTGGAGAGTGTGAAAAATACACCACAAAGATATAGTTCCTACATTTTCTTAATTAAGGTAGTGTAGGATAGTTTAGGTTAGTTTATGGTTTCTTGTGTATTAGCTAGATAAAGATGAAGTTGAAGGATAAAGAAGCCAAGGAGAGAGCTCATGTGACAAGTGTTACTCTATCTTTCCAATTGTTTATCTTTTGTATTGATTCCAAGTTTAGTTATCATACAAGTTTAGATTTTATCTTCAATATGTGTTTCTAAAATTACATGCCTTATATTTTGGTTGAACTATCTATGAGTACTATGTGTTGATTACTTGGCTAATTGATGCTATTATATTGATTGAGTTATTTAGCACTTTCGTTATTATAATTATGATTAATTGGCTGTACTGATCTGGTTCCAGAAAATAGGGAGAAAGGAGAGAATATAGAAAAGAAAGAGGAGTTTGAGAGAGCAGAATCAGAAAATGCAGAGGAAAGAGAAGAGAATCGTATTATTCAGGAAGAGGGAGACTTTTCACAACTCAATTCTTCCCTTCACTATATAGTTCATCCTTTATGTATACAATCAATTGATCCAGCTAGAATCTGATTAACTCGTATTTTAAGTGTCTCTAACTAACTCACTCTTAACTAACTTTTGAGTTGGCAAGTAGTATAACAACTTCTTGATCATCACCCTATTTGCTCAGATGGTTAGCTCCTCCTTGGGTCATAACAATACTCCCCCCTCAAACAATCCTAGTCCATAGGATTGAGCTTCAGCAATTCCATCCTAGCTAACAGCACTTTGCTCCTTGCAACATCCATTTAAAAATAGAGAAACTTGGGAGAGCTGAAGCAGCATGTGCAACGCTTCATCCTTACTTAATACCAATGTTTAATTGTTCTTTTAGATGTATGGTTAACCATGGCTGTAGAAAGAATAGCTGCTACAACCCAATAGTGGCTATAAAGAAAACTTCCAGCTTGAAATTCAGGTGCAACTATTACTGCAATTGCAATCTGTGGTGATACTTGATGTATAATGATATCAATGTTCACTCTCTGTGTTACTTTAATACTGCCAGGGTCCCACGGAAAATATGATTTGCAAGTTTTATAGTGCTGGAATTTTCCAATTGGAATAGTATTAACTGTCCAGATCATTTTCAGCCCATAAACTTCACCCATGTCACCATGCAACTGTTTAGTCAAATACTTGGCAACTCTAAGGCAGAATTATGCAGTGCAATCAGCACTTGAATGACTTGTAAGTTGCTATTTTTCACCCTGAACACAAATATGTGACAACTCAAATCATCCTACAAATTTTGTTCACCCAATCTTCCTCTCAAACTTTTCGAAATCAGCTTTTTAATGGGTGTATCCTATACCATCAAGAAACCACCTACCATGTTCTTGTCTAGCCATGAAACAAATGCATATACTAACTTTTGGTGGATGTCAATTCCTTTATCTCCACTTGAATGATTTTCTTGAAGGCCCTTGATCTCTTGTACCTCCTTCTACAACCCATGGTGACTAAATCTTTCACCCTAACCTTCACCAAATTTAACCCCATAGTTCACGTTCTTGGAGTCAAGAAATTGCTCTTGGAGTTCCTTTTCACAACCATATCTTGCACTGGAATCAATTAATTCAAGAATGAAACTTGTAGCAAATACGTCATCAGAACTATTTTTTCTTCCAGATTTCCCTAAAGGCTTATGAAGAATTACTGTATCCATCTCCCAAATCACAGCTTGGAGAACGTTGCTTGATAAAATTTTGTGTGGGAACTTGCTGTCTTCTTCAACATTAGTGCCACCTTCAAAACCAGATACTATTATGGACCAAGACTTCTTTGCATCTCTGGCTTTCTTGGGGGTAACTTGAATAAACTGTTCTTCGAGTACAACCATATCATTACATGCCATCAAAGAATCAAAGTTAAACACTTGTGGCATAAAATTTCTTCCATGTTTTAATTCAGAGAAGACTTGACTAAACAAATCATCACAGAACATTGTCCCATTTATTTTCCCATGAACCATCTCCAAGGCTTGGAGCCCACCATAGTCACCATTCTCTTATACAGACATTTCATCATTTACCAAAATCTGACTATCAGTTACTTGACAAGCTAGATATGGTTCATCACATTTTCTAGCTTTTCTAGAATTTCCCTTAGAAGACATAACCAAGTCAGTTATGGAAAATTGTTGGAAAGAAATCACACCAACTTGTTCCTCAATCAACCTCTGATTGAAATTATTGATCTCAGTTTCAAGAAGTTGGTTTTTGAATTCTAATTCTCTTTCATTGCTCAACGTTGAACGTTCCAACTCCCCTTGAACTAAAATGGCTGAAGAAGAAAGCTTTGAACTTTTACCAAATAGGTGGTGTTCTTTAATTGCAAAACCATAGTCACCTTCCAAATGTTCTTCCATTTCACCATAAAGGACTTCAAACTTTTCTGTTTCTACCGTTGCCGAATGTACATCAGTCCACTTCTTGATTGGGGTAGATGTTGAAAGATAGAGCTCCTTGGAATTTGATTCCTCCGATTCTTTAAGATTTTGATTCTCGAAAGCCCCTTCAATGCCTATTAGATTCTTCAACTATTTTCCTATCTTGATTGGATGAAGGAGGCTATCCCATTCTTCCAATAATCCTTTGATGCTCTTCTAGTGTGAACCCCTGTTTATGACTGAGTATCCAAAGCATAACGTTGAAAGTACATTTGCATTTGTACATTGACACATCCAATTCGTGATAGCCTTTATTTCCTTCTACATCCAACTGATCTTGGAATCTTTGAGCTTGTAATTCAATTTGTACCTCCAATTCATCCATATTCAGATAACCCTTCTAGATTTGATCTTCCAAGAGTTGACAGATGATGTTATCATCCATTGATAAAATTTGACAAGTCCATAATCTAGAAATCAATTCAATAATATTGGTGGATTAATGGTGTCAGTTGAAGAATTTCACAGAAGGAATCGGAGAAAGAATTAGGAGGATTAGGAGGAAGAATTGAATAGGAGAGAGAAGAAAGAATCAGTAAGGACCAGAGATAGAACAGAGAGAGGGGAAAGGAAGAAAGAAATAGAGATGAAGAAAGATCTTGCAATTGCTGGGTCCCAAAAGCTTCCATCCGAGGATTGGAAGCTGTGATACCAATTTTAATGATTTGGTTCCAGAAAATAGGGAGAAAGGAGAGAATATAGAAAAGAAAGAGGAGTTTCAGAGAATAGAATCAGAAAATGCAGAGGAAAGAGGAGAGAATCGTATTATTTAGGAAGAGGGAGACTTTTCACAACTCAATTCTTCCCTTCACTACATAGGTCATCCTTTATTTATACAATCAATTGATCCAGTTAGAATCTAATTAACTCGTATTTTAAGTGTTTCTAACTAACTCACTCTTAACTAATTTTTGAGTTGACAAGTAGTATAACAACTTATTGATCATCACCCTATTTGCTTAGATGGTCAACTCCTCCTTGGGTCATAACATTAGCCTTTAATTGTGATAATTTTGAGGAGTTATATTTGCAATGAGAATTGAAATTTAACACTAATTTATAAAAGTAATAAACCTAGCGAGTACACTCACAAGAGTAGAAGTGCATTTTTGTAGTTTTGGTGATTTTTTGTTCCATGTAATTTCATAGAACTTCATGAATTTATAAATAGTTTCATAATCATGAGAGTAGGTATGGAATAGTTATACGTATAGTTGATTCACTACGAGAGTAGGTTTTATATGCATTAGGATATTATGGCATGGTTAGCTGAGGTAGTAGTGCCCAATGATCCGAAATTTATACTTGTATGAATAGTTAGGGATATCATAACCTAAAGAGCTTTCATTTGTTATTTTCTTGTGGATTTTAGCGTAGTTTTATTTCTTTCAATTTGTTAATCATCTAAATAATAAAAGAGTTTTAGTAGTACAGTAATTATCTATTTTTCCTTGCAGATTCGAGTCTTAATACCCTATACTCAATTTTGACTCATATACTTGCGAAAAATCACGTGTGAAATATTTAAAATTTTATAAATATAAAACTTGATTGTAGATTGAACGTACGATTGTATGTACACCCCACGCTTGTCAAGTCCAATTAGTATACGGTTGGCTTTTAGTTTATGTCCAAGTCTGTGATTAAAGTTAATTTGGTAGATTCCTTATCCATTATAGGTTTCCAATTAGCAAGTATAGTACTAGTCAAAATTTTTTCATATTTTCCTTCTAATGTTTATTAGCTCTTAGTTTCCCGTAGTGCTCTGGCGATTCCAAAACCGCTCAACCAATCCAAGTCTTAGTCCAAGCATCTACTGGATTATGTATTTAGTTTTGAGATTGTTTTAGCTATTAGGAAACAGACTACTCCATATATACATGTATTAGTCTAGTACACTGTTTCTTAAAGAATTGAGTCGAGTTTTGAAAAATGAGTTGCAAAAAACCTTGAGAGCTTGTTGAGTTGTTGGATAAGTGGAAAAGTCCCTAAGAATTGTACTTAGTGAGTTGTCATAAGTGAGAGGTTATGACTTAATATTGTAATTGTTGAGTTTTGAGATAATAAAATCATTGAGTATTTGTTTGCATGTTTATTTTCCTTCTTTTTCTGCATATTTTTATATATGCTAAAATTGCTTTCGTTGGTGTAATTTCTTGTGTCAACAAGTGGCATCAAAGCTTTGGATTTTGATCTTGGGACTTGTTTACGAAATTAGGACACAAAAATAGAAGATTTGTTGTTGAAAATTAAGACACTAAATTGGTCCTAACTGAGTAGAGATTAAAAAATTTGAAATATGGATTTGTATTATTTATAATATTGTATTGTTTTTAACTTCAATGGTAAAAATGAATTTGAAACTTGGAGTATGATGATGAAGACATTTTCTCAAGCTATTAGAGTTTTGAGATATTGTCCAAATGGGGTTTTCTCAAGAATTGGAGAGAAATATAAAGTTGGATCGCAAAGAATTGTTTCAATACCGAAGTCTACTTGCATGTATTCAAAAAAGTCATACATGTAAAGATGGCAAGGGAGGCTTGAATAGTTTTGGCAAATTCTAATCAGGGTGCACTTGAAGATGAAAAATTTTTGGTTCGAACAGAAATTTCACATGTGATCGAGAAATAAAGTGAATCATTAGTGAAATTACTGATGTGACCAAAGATCCTGATGAGTTAGAAATTTTTAATTGTGTGAGAGTTGATGAATTATTTGAAGAAGAAAATCAAATAGTTGAGTTTGTTAAGAACAATTATGGAGTAGACAATTTAGTTGAAGATTGTGGTTGTACTAAAACTGATGTAGTTGTTAGTATAAACTAAACAGAACAAGATTGTGGTGGTATTAATAACTTTGTTGGTGGAAATTATGATTTTGTGTATACAATTTGAGTTTGAGGAATGCCCCAATCACCCACCTCAAATTGTCTTTCAGTCCAATTTTTGTTAGCAAAGACCTTCATCCTATTTTGAGCCTTAGTTAGATGTTCCTTAATGGTTTGCAACATGAATACTCTGTCTTATACAAATGAATTGGTAACAGGAGTGAATGTGTCAAAGTGAGGTCCCAGAGGCAGAGGTGAAGGCTCATAACCATATAATGCTTCAAAAGGTGACAATTTCAAGCTTGTGTGATAAGAGGAATTGTACCACCATTTTGCTAAATTATGCCACTTACTGATTAGGCATATCTCTTATCATGCACCTTAAAAATGACTCTGAGCATTGATTTAGTCTTTCACTGTGTCTATCCATTTGTGTATGGTAGGATGAACTATAATGCAATTCAATTCCCACTAGTCTAAACATCTCTTGTCAAAACTTACTAGTGAAAACTTTATCTGTTAGTAATAATAGACTCTGGAAGCCCATGTAGTTTGCAAATATTCTCTAGAAACAAGTAAGCCACCTGCAGAGCTGAGAATGGATGGGTTAATGGAATGAAATGGCCAAATTTGGTCAATCTATCAACTACTACTAATACCATGTCAAACCCTTGAGAAATATGAAACCCTTCCACAAAATTCATAATGATGAGAGACAAAGCCTGAGTAGGATTGGGAAGGGGCTGCAATAATCCTGGATGTGGAAGATGCTCAACCTTATTTCTTTGACAAGCATCACAGTGTTGTATAAACTGAATGATATCTTATTTCATTTAAGGCCAGTAAAACAATCCTTTAATCCTTTGCAGACATGCCCTCTGTCCTGAGTGACCTCCAATAGAAGACTCATATAATGCCTTCATCAACCTCTGTCTCACATTATTGCCACTCCTAACATATAGTCTGTTTTTGCATTTAAGTAGGCCTTGCACTAGTTGATACTAATCATCCTGATGTGACGATATTAATGCTAGTTATCTTAGCAATTCTTGGCTTTGTTCATCACCCTCATTACTAGCATGCATTTCCTCTATCCATAATGGTTTCATAGCGGTCGAAGCCATAAGAGATTGAGCATGTTCCTTCCCAACTATCATGCCAGATTCTCTCCCGGATAGCACATCTGCTATAATGTTTTCTGCACCCTTTTTTATACTAGATTTCATAATATAAACCTAGTAGCTTAGTCAACCACTTATATTGGGCAATAGTAGTCAACCTTTGTTCCAACAAATATTTCAAGGGCTGGTGATCAGTCCTGATAATAAAATGACTACCAACCAAATAGTGTCTTCACTTAGTGATTTCTAGAACTAATGCCATCAATTCTTTTTCATACACAAACAGACCCAAGAATTAGGTGGAAACTGCTCTACCAATGAATGCTATTGGATGGCCTTCTTGCAATAACACTGCCCCCATCCCAATTCCCGAAGCATCTGTTTCTACTATGAAAGGAATATTAAAATCTGGTAATCTCAATACTAGAGATTGATTGATTGCCAACTTGAGCAAATCAAATGATTCTCGTGACTCTGTACCCTAAGTAAATGTATCCTTCTGCAATAAGGAAGTCAGTGATTTATATATAGTGCCAGATCCTTTGATAAAACACCGATGATATCTTGTTAATCCCAAAAATTTCCTTAGTTTTTTAGCAGTTTTTGGTGTTCGCCATGTCATTATGCATTCCACTTTACTGCTGTCCATAGTGACCCCTTGATTAGAAATTCCATGCCCTAAATATTCCACTCTCCTTTGTGCAAAAGAGTACTTAGAAAATTTAGCAAACAAGCTGTTTTCTTTAAGAACAATCAATACTTGTCTTAGATGTTCAACATGACCTGGTAGTGTAGGCCTATACACCAAGATATCATAGAAAAATACAAATACAAATTTCCTCCGAAAAGAGCCAAATACCTGGTTCATAAGAGCTTGGAAAGTAGCAGAAGCATTTGTTAGGCCAAAGGGTATGACAAGAAATTCACAGGGTCCTTGGTGTGTTTGAAAAGTAGTTTTGTAAGTATCCACTACTTTGACTCTGATCTGATGACATCTTAATCTCAGATCAATTTTGGTGAAGCACTTTGCTCTATGCAACTCACCCAACAATTTATCAATGTTGGGAATTGGATATCTGTCCTTGAAAGTTATGTCATTTAAGTGTCTATAGTCCACACAAAAGTGCCAAATATTGTCTTTCTTCTTTACCAGTAGCACTGGTGAAGCATATGGGCTACAACTATGTTTAATAAGTTCTGCCTGCAACATTTCAGCTACTTGCTTCTCAATTTCATCCTTATGTGAATGAGGATATCTATAGGGTTTCTTCATCTTAAAATGTTGTGATCCAAGTTTAAGAGGAATTCGGTGATCCAGCTCTTTAGAAGTCGGTAACTATTTGGGATATTCAAAGACTTCATGAAATTGATCCAACATTTCAGTTATTAGCTCTGGTGTCTCCCTTTGCTGTTTAGTTGAGTCATTGAGCTGCAGCAAATTATTATAACATCTCCTCTTGGTTTGTGAAAAACTTCTGAGGTTTTTTTTCCTTACTAGATCCATGTTGGCTTCATTAACTGCACCATGCAAAGTGATAGCTTCACTCTGATGGAATATTGACAGACTGAATTTGACGATTCTACTCTTCAAACGGGGCCAATTCCAACCTTCAAGCAGTAAATTCCATAGACCTACTTGGAACCATTTTTGCTATCTCAATGGAATTTCCATAGAACTTCTTTCTGCAAGAATATGAAATACTTACTTCAAGTGTATTCACATTATATTCACACTTTCGAGTGTATATCCATTTGCACAAATTCAAAGAAAGAATTAAGAAATCCAAAACCATTATACTCAATATCATTTAACATTGCACTTAACTGCAACTTTAAAATTCATGCTCACAAGTTGCAAAAATAACATGGTGCCACATGAAATTCTACACATTCTTTTTTTTCGTTATTCACAATAAAAATCCATATTATTGAGAATCTTCAATAATATATCAGATTCTTTGCATTAATTTTTAGCAAAGGAAAAAAACCCCCACTATTTTAGTGCATTAATGATACACAACTAAACACACATCACATTCAAAGATCAAGTTCTTTGCATATTAGCATAGAAATTACTATGAAACCCCACTATTTGTGACAACTTTATAACATGCAATGGAGTATATATCTATTGCGATTAGAGTAAATGATCCAATTAATCATACCCATTGGAAGTTTACTTTTACTTGTTAAGAAGGCACCTTTAAAAATTTCTTTCAAAGTGCATGGTAGCAACTTGTCTAGTGCAGCAACAAGTTGTAATTGTTCAGCAATTTGAACTCTTTCGGATCTACTTCTCTAGTGCCATATTTTGCTATTAAGCCTTCCAAGACTTTTGGTATTAGGACAAGAAGTTTCATAGAAACTATAAAAGTCATTATAATACTAGTTATGTGTGACAGCCCCACCTTCCCCTAAGGCGAACCAAAGAGGTTAGCGGATTGCCTGCCCAGCTCTCGCCAGGACTAACGGTGCAGTATAGAGCGATCTATTTCGTTCCGGAACTTATAACGCGCGTAAACAAGGCAAAAGGGCAAAATAACCCAAAATAAAAAAAAATGAAATTCGGAGTCGGCCATGAATAGTAACCGACCCGTCCGAACCCAACCAAACATCGAAATACATATACAATATAACATTAAGCATTTACAAGCCAAAATGGCATTTAAAAGTGATACAAAAGTCACTACACATGTGGTTTGCCAAATCAAAAGTGAAAACGGCCCTAATGATACATTTAGGGTCCCATTTCATGTACAATACAAAAGAGACATTCATCTTGTTCATTCGGCAACCATCTATCAAGATATATTCCAAAAAAAGTCATATTCCTGTAAGGAAAACAAAAGGAACGGGGTGAGCTAATTGCCCAGTGAGAATACAACTCAAGCAACCAAGTTCACAGATGCATCAAGCTTAACAGTCCAATTTACCAAAGATAAACAAAGCCACACATCAATAATGAGGATAAAAGGATACGGGTGGCTCTCAGGAGCCCTTTTTCTCGTTTGCATTTCTTGATCAAACGCCATTGACTCTCCGTCAATTTTCAACAATAACCAACCGTAGACTCCACTTTTACCTCCATTCCATTCCACCTAACATTCCCCAACCGGGCCCGCAATCCAAACACATGCATTGTGGTATTACTCGAGTAAACCGGAATCAAGAGTCTATCATACTACAAGATTCCATATAACATTGCCCCAAGGCACATTAATTGGCACGACCAAGCCCTCGCCGGCTCGATTCAATCAATTACCAATGGGGTTGAGTTCATTGATAACATTTGTAGTCGTTGGAGACTCGTCCAAACGACACCAAGCCATGTATTTCATTTCATATAACATTTCATATAACATTCCAATAACTTTCCAATAACATGCGAAACAATAAGTGAGAGTGATAAAGTACACTTTCACTTCAAGCAATTAACATTCAAAGCACCAAGTTCAAGTAGCAAAGCCATATATTAACCCCCAAGTGAGTAGTACACTCACCACGCTAGCAAATGTGGTTTCATGCACTTCCGTCAAAAGAACGTTGTGCACCACCGTCACGCCCTAAAAACATGCAAACAAATACAATGAGACTCGATAACGAGTCATAAACCAAGGCCAAACATGACCCCAATAGGGTTCCATAAACATATACAAACATTAAAGGAAACCAGAATTTTCGGAAATGTAACTAGCTTTGGCCCTGAAAAAAAAACAGTTTTTGTCCTCATTTTGCGGTAATGGCACAAATTTCACTACGTTTATCAGATGAGGGTGTAAGACCCACCATCTCGAAGCTAAAAGACAGGGTTACAACATCACAGAAGGTCACTCAACCCAGTTTTGAGTGAAAACAGGTCAAAAATGCAAGATACTACATCAACAACGTAAAACAGATTCACCAAAACGCATTCTTGCGGAAACATCATAACTCAGGCTCTCTAAGTCCAAATCCAGAAATTCCAAAACCAGCTGAAATCTAAGAAACAGGGATAAATTTAATCAGAAGGCCTCAACAACCAATTCGGAAGCAATTCCAGCCAAAACAACTAATTACAGGCGCAGTTCTCAATTTCGGGTAAAACCAGAACAGCAATAGTAATTTCGACTTATCTCATTCTACACAACTCCGATTGACCTGAAATTTTGTAGGCACCTCTAAAATGTCATTCCCTACAACTTTCATGTTTTGAGATAAGGCCAATTCGGCCTCTATCTAGGACCTAAAAATTCGGACAGAATGCTCCCTTAAGAACCCTAGTTTTTTCAATTTTCTTCCAAACAGAAATTGGTTGCAATTAATCACTTTTCCCACCTCCTTAAGTCATTATAGACCATTTCCAATCATCATAGATAGCCACACAATCATGCTTATATTAAAACAGAAAAATCCCCAAAAATAATAAAATTCCATCATTTCAACCACAAATCAAGAATTAATCAATAATATTGCATCTCTTACTACCACTAAGCATGATTTAAGCATCAATTAAAGGAGGGGGGGTGGTTCTTCACAACTTACCTTTAAAACAAGAGAGAGAGAGCTATGGACCACCTTAACTTGCCAAATAACTTCACACAACAACTCACAAACACTACTTGAAGGTGTTTTATGGAGCAAAATCAAGGTTGGATGGTTGGTTGTGATGATTTGGAACAAGATTGAAGTGTTTTCTTCCTTATGCTTGGAGTAAGAGAGAGAGAAAGAAAGCTTGAGAGGGCCGGCTCTTCTTGAAGATTTTTGGGTCATTTTTGGTTATTTAAGTCAATGGTAAGAAAGTCTTAAGGTAAGCCCAATCACATGGTGACACTTGTCACCTTTTATTAATATTTACCTAACTTTTCTCTCTCATATCAATCCAAATTGCAACCTCTACTTATCTCTTAACACCCGATAAATTAATTCCAGTATTCAAAACTTAACCTAGTTGGCCGAATTTTTCCGAACTTTTCGCACTAGTGGGTCCCACGTCCGGTATACGCTCTTACTTTCTCAAAACCTATTCGATACTAGAAAAAGCATCTAAAACTTATATCTGCTCCTTAAAATGACCTAGAAAATTTTCTAAGCACGAAAATGCAGAAAACAAGCCATGAAAATTCTAAAACCTAGAAAATGAAAATTACGGGTTCTCACATTATGGAATTCAACAACTTCCCTTTTTCTTCATAAGCATTCTTTTATTGTTAACATGTTTCATTAGTTGAGATCTTCTCATTTTTCGTCCATAGGTAGGCTACTCAAGTCAAGTGACTTGTAAGTTGAACTCCATCTTGTTCTGAATCACTTTAAAACTGTTGCTCCGCTAGAACAATTATACAAATGTCAAATAGAAAAATTAACAATGGTTATAATAATAATAATAATAATAACAATAATAAAATTAACTATAATACAATAGTCAAAATAATAATATAATAATGCACAAATGTAATGGGTTGAGGTATGGATATTTCGCTTTCTTTAAGATGATTCAAGCCTCTGCAAAAGAATCAATTTCGGTGTCGTAGAATCTTCTGCTTGTCACTCCCAGGATACAACAGTCTAACCACACATGCTGTTACTCTCAATAGTCTGTACAACTGAGAGAGTATAACTCTACAAACACTTGTTTCTTTTTGCCAATCTATGAGATAGAAAATAACAAAAGAGTAGATATTTTCTCTTATGAATTGTAGCTCAAAAAACATAATTGTTGTAGCTCAAAAAACATATTTTCTCTTATAATACAATAAGTTGTTGTAGCATCTTTTTCTATCTCAACAACGCATATTTATAGATCAAGAAAAATTAGTCAAACATAACCTAAACTAATAATTTGCTAAGTAGATGCTGAAAATTATTGGCTATTCAAGACACATTCTAATTTGAATTGTAGGTTACAAAATTTATTGTAATTGAAAAGCCATAATTTTATATAATAAATCTTTAGTTAAAAATCATTCAAACACCAATAAATTTCAAAAATATTCACCAATTTATTCTCCTTATAACTTACACATCTAATTGAGAATTTAACAATTTTATTAAAATATTCCAACACCTTATGTACATAATCTAGAAAATTTTGTGTTACTTCCATAAAAACATGAAATTATTTCCATAAACTATGGGAGATCTTTTAGCCACAAGCGAGTTATGAATTAACCATATTTTATTTTCAGCTGTAAAGCACATATGTTCAACTTCTAATCGATTACTTAAACTTAACTTCACTTCTATACTTTCACAGATGCTATTCCTATAAAAGACTCTTACACTCATTCAGAGGAGTCCAAAATGCAAGTTGTGAAGCTCAAACTGCAACTATTATAACATCTTCAACAATTACAGTAGTGTCAAGAAAGACACCACTTAAAATGTTGTTTATTAGGACACTTGCAATTTTACAATGTAGTGAAACTCAGCTGGAAGGTAAAATTACAATATGACAGTAAATTACTGCATCATAAATACACTTCTGAAAGTACAAGCTTTATTCGTGCATGCCCGGCTTAAAATCTATTTGTTCTCTGAAATCTCAATATTCAATCCCTTGGGGAAACGAATACCAGTAGGTGTCCGGATTCTCTCTGCTCCGTTGGTAACTCTCCAGCTGAAAATTCAAATTAGACAAGTTTTTTGATCAGTTATCACTTTCTTCTTGCAATCATGCATATTAAAAAACCGAAGAAGTTAAGTGGACATCAATTTATACTATATAGGAATTAGCTTCTTCTATATGCATTTAAGCGAAGATGGTGGGAATTGTGATTTGGAAATCCTTACGTGTATTTTGTGACCAAGTAATGCAGAAAAATTGACATCTGCACCTTTGCATAGTCAGCACCAACACAAAGCCTCGTACCACCAGCAAATGCCATGAAACTTTTTGATCCCGCATGTAATTCTTTGCCCTTTTGATTGGAAAAACAGCAGAAAAAACCTGAATTATTTTTACATGATTTTGTTTAACTTTTGTTCTGTAAGTTTATCTTTCTCGTGCGTAAATTACTCAAATTTGTCGATGATCAAATTACCTCCCATCGCCATGGATTAAATTCAAGGGGGTTTTCATATAGATTAGGATCCAAATGAACAGATGGTGGACAAACCATTATCGTCCAGCCAGCAGGAATTGTATAACCTGCAAATCATTCGCACTTATTAGTCGGAACTGTAAGTTATAATGGAGGAAAAGAAGAACAAAGGAAACATATAATTTATTTTCTGTATATTTACTCCCATGAAAAAATGCCCAACCCATGTAGTTACTAAAGAGATTTTTTCTTTTTTCTTTTTCCTGCAGGAGAAAGGCATCATCGGTCCAAATAAAGAAAGTGTGACAAATGATTTTCAAGAAGATGCCAAGTGACAGATTGAAGTATACCTTTTACTTCAACTTCCTTGACAACTTTGCGCAAAATCCCAGGGGCAATATTTGCAAGCCTAACTGTTATAATTTATTTTCTGTATATTTACTCCCATGAAAAAATGCCCAACCCATGTAGTTACTAAAGAGATTTTTTCTTTTTTCTTTTTCCTGCAGGAGAAAGGCATCATCGGTCCAAATAAAGAAAGTGTGACAAATGATTTTCAAGAAGATGCCAAGTGACAGATTGAAGTATACCTTTTACTTCAACTTCCTTGACAACTTTGCGCAAAATCCCAGGGGCAATATTTGCAAGCCTAACTGTTTCATTTATAACCTACAGTAGACAACAAAACTTAAGATGTAAATGGCCTAGCTCACTATATGATTCAAATGATAGATACAATGAAATGTCTAGTTAATTGAAATGTACCATGTGCGTGAAAGTCATAGACTTGTACTCTTTCCATGAAACAGCAGAACCTTCTGTTTCTCGGATTTTAAGAATATTTTCATGCTCTCTCTACAAAAACGATTGACTGTTTAAGTATGAAGTAATCTTACATATTTTGTTAGTGTAAACATCCAATCATAACAATGTATACTGTCAGTATATATAGAATATTAATCATTTAAGTATTGAACTTGCACAAGAATTGGAGAATTAAAGGGTAAATACAGATGACAACGGGAGAAATTGCTTCGGAAAGTCACGGACCTTTAGTTCAGCCATAGCACGTGGATGGCCATCTAGATACCTCAAGGCCACAGTCAAAGCTGTTGAAGTCGTTTCATGGGCAGCAAATAGAAACAAAAATACCAGGTCCCTCGCAATTTCTTCATTCAAAAAAGTGTCTTCTTTCTTTATTTCCTCGAGTAAATGGTCCGCAAAGTCATAGTCATTCGTAGCGCCATTAATGCCTGAGCGCTTCTTCTCAAAGATGTCGTGGATGACCTTCATTGCTTTCTTACGTCCCTGGAAAATGAAAATCATAAAAATCATATCGTTCGTTCAATCTGATACAGCATATATGAAAGCATATATATTTTACTTAGTCATATATTTATAATGAATATCTTTTTTTTGAGGTATAATGAACATCGATCTTTGAATATAAAAAGAATTCCAAATGACGAACAACAACAACAATTGATTACTTGTAAGCAAGCATGGAATGGTGTTCCAGGGATGTTGAGAGGAAATGAGATCAAGCCATCCATGAATGCCTTATAACTGTCTCTCAATTTTTGCTGATCCTTGCTTTCTTCATAGCCAAGCATCTTCTTGGCAGCATATTTAAATACCAGCTGGAGAAAATGAGATTGTTAATTACTACTTTTCAGCAATGCTCTGTACGTATAGTCCGAATTCGTCCTGATTAATATAATCAAATAGTAGGATGCTAATGAATTTACCTCTGCAGTTCCATCTTTACCATCTAATTTTCCAAGTTTACTCCAAGATCTTAGAGATTCTTGAGTGCTCTCATCCATTTCATATATTAGCTTCTCTCTTAAGGCTTCGGGGCTAACAAACTTGAACGTTAAGCTCTTGAGGTACTTGTGGAAGCCTCCATGATGGGCAACGACACTTTGTTTCCCAATTATCTGGAAGAGACTCTCAGTATACCAAATTTGGAAAGCATTACCTTCTTGCTGGAAGACGCGGTAGTTGACGTCAGCATCAGTTGATACAACGATTGGCTGCCCAACTATACTCGTGCGAAAAATTGGCCCGTACCTGAAATTTCCCAAAGAGAAAAAAAAAAAAAGGAAACAATGAAAAGCTAGTTAAGATAAAATATTCTTAACTATTACTGCTGTCATATTATTAAAATATATATATATGTGTGTGTGTGTTAGCTGGTTAAGAAGTGGTTAGATAACCACTGGAGTATTGAGGTTGGCCTAATGATTAGGAGAGGGTGTTAGACTTTTATCCACAGTCTAGTTTAAGATTCAAATTCTGTATCGGATAGTAGGAAATGAGAAGGGTGCGAAGAGAAATAGGAGGCAAAAAAAAAAAAAAAAGGTTAGACATACCTAGCCGCTCTTTTTTGTACGAAAGGTGGAATATCATCGGATGCATAAGGGGTGAAGTACTCAATTGTTTCTCCTATAATTGGTAATCCCATCGAACCTGGTGGTAATACCCCGTTACACTTGGGGTTTCTCCACCGATATACCCAGTGGCTGAAAAGCACAATAATGAGAGCAATAATAGCACAAGCAAACAACATGGTCCTTGGTTAGTGATGGAAATGTAGGGGAAAAATGAGAAGAGAGGAGCTACAATTGATGTTGTTTGCTATGAAGGAATCTTGGAAGTTGGAGCTGCTTAAATAGGCAAAAGGCAAAATGGGCTCCGGTGGACAGTCAATGTAAAGACCAATAGCGCTTGGTCACGACGGCTAGAGAGGCCCAAGAAAAAGTCTATCTTGTACACCGCCGGCTTGGGGGGGTTTGGGGGGTTTAGTAGTTAAGTGCTGCGGAGCACTTCAAAAGTTGCCGGCTTTTGAAGTGTCTTCGCAGAGTCCATTTATCGAAACACTCATACAAAAAACTGTGAGTTATGAAAGGGTACACCGCCGGCTACAGATTCAAGCCACTTGCGACGAAGAAAGATTGTGATATTAGGAAAGCTCTGCCACTATTTTTGGTAATAACGATTTTAAATCTCACTGAGGATACAGAGTGCCTTAGCGACCCTCAAAGCTCGTCCGGAACTTGACATTGCATCCTCACTTGTAGCCTAATTGAGTCATTACCTTGATAAATAAATCTTATCTACAACTTTTTGTTCGACACTTGTAGTTGTAATTTCTAAAACTTAAGGGAAGTTTTGTGCAATTATTGGAAACCATGCGGGAGGTATGTGGAATTAACCCAATTTTCGAGTTTGCCAAATTGTTCTTTGGGATAATTTCGAAAACCTGCTCTGAGGTTTCTGACAAATTCACTGAGCTCTTATAAGGCTTAAAAAATTACACTTACCTCCTTTGATTTGATAGTTTTAGTAACAAAATCTTAAAATAATATTAATTTGGACAATTTTTTAAATGAATACCCAAAATGTCCTTGTGGAATGAGTCTTAATTTATTTTTCTATATAATTATAAGATTATTTAGTATAATTATAAGGAAAAATGCCAAATTTTTCATGTCTATATCTGCTATTTGATAAACGACTATAATAATAATTTTACTACTATAATATGATATTTTTTATAGTATTTTATTATGAATTTAGATTTATAAGATAGAAAAGAAAATGTTGAAATAATTCATTTAGAATCTATAAATTTTTTGGAGTAGTGGGATTATCATAATTTAGTAGTGCTTTTGGGCCATTTCTTTTTGATTTATTGTTAATTTTAATACTAAAAAAATAGAAAACAAAGATCAGTAAAAACATTGGATTACAAATAAAATTAACTTGTCAAAAAAAATCATTAGTTCGACATTTGGTTATAATTGAAACCTAGATGCAATAGTGGTAGTTCTATAGAAAGAATGAAAAAATAATTTTAAAACTCATTCTAAGTATAAGCATACCAAATAAAAGAATTTTATTAAAATATTTAAGGATAAAATTGCCATTTTAAATGAAAAGGAAGATATGTGTAATTTTTTAAAGTTCAGGAGAACTCAGTAAAATTGTCAGAAATCTCAGGGGAGGATAATGCCGGTTGGATTTTAATAATTTATATATATCTTTTTAATAATTTATTTTTTTTATTTTGACAAAAAATATTTAATTAGTTGAATGTCAGAATCGGGGGGTAATGCCTATTGGATTTTAAACAAACAGCCGTGCCCCGACGTCGTTGTCGGAGTGAAAGAGGAGTTTGACTACAGAGTTGCAGAGGAGACCTGCAGCTAGATATTTTCTTCCTCTGAAAAGTATTTTTTTGTGTATAATAAATACTATTCTTAAAATTCTTCCGTCGCTGACTCTTCCTGTTGTTGTTTCTTATTGACTTGTGGTAGTAACAAAAAGTTGAATTGACATTAAAGTTAGGAACAAGCGGTTGAAATACGTGTCAAGGTACATGCACGAATAAAATAATTTTTTCAAGGTACCTAAACATACAAGAATGGAATAAAACAATTTTGCATGAGACGTTCTTCACATTACGTGTCACAAGAATGAAAAATAAACAAAATTATCCTTTTGCTGTTGCATTCTAGAAGCAAATCTCAAAGTGTGTTCAGTTTAAAAGTAGGGGGGGCGTGTGCATCTATAGAGTCAAAGTAAAATATTTATTTATTCAAATAAGATTTCTATTATTACAAATCTCTACCCTGTATATTGTCATATATTTTAATGCTATAATACTTTTTAATGCCCTGGTGGTCATTGAAGTTTTCAAGTCTCAGAAACTTGAAAAGTAAGAAGGTAAAGTAGTAAATTTGAATATAAAATTGGTAAATTTAGCCACAAAAACAACAATTTAAAGTGCTTTTAGCACCTATGAACTGAGTCAGAATTTTGACTTCTTTTCCAATGAACTGTACTTGGTTGAGCCTCACTTAGCTTCAACTTTCTGGTCTGATGCATCTAGAGTATGAGAGATTTTCTAAACAAAATTTTACTTCATTTGCAAAATTTTCAAATGTTACTCATGTGCTAATGGTGATTAACAGCAGGTATGAAGGTGCTTTGAACAGATTTATAGACGAGATCAACTCCATTGCAGCATACGAACGGTGGGAAGGGTCAGTGCATAGCACATGCTTGCTTAATCTTGTTCCTGGTCCCGGAAACAATGGCGTTGGAGTAATAAAGTTCACCTAAAATTTTGGATAGTGTATTATTTAGAATAATTACTGTAACACTTTTTGTGATGTGATGTATGTGAGATAAAAAGTAGTTGAAAATATAAAAAGATAATTTGGAAATGTGTTTGTGATGCAAGTAAAATATTATTTGAAATAATTTTGGTATCCAAACACTCCCAGTACGTGAACTCATAAAAAGATTCATGCATTGAACTTTTAGGAGTGTCTCAGGAGTAAATGAGTAAATGGAGAAATTAAATAGAAATATATCATCTAATTTATATAAATCACAAATAATTTGCAACAATCCAACAAAGAAAGTATGGCGATATCAATGGGACGGAGCGGATTTTTCTATGGCCTGACCCTCTTTATCATTGAATTGTATATGGTAAGAATGGTATGGGCCTTCCCATCGGAGGAACGTGAATCTGGTGCCATTTTAGCACGACACGTAGCTTCAACGCATGTGCTGCTCCCGAAACTGACATTATTGTTTTTTCTTCTCTCTTTCCCCACAAATTCCAAAGCAATCTCGTGTACGGGATTCCGGCAAGTTGATATCAACAAATAAAAGAATAAAAAAATTCTCTTGGGCCACACCTCATAATTTGATTTTCATGGACACGACGCTGGGGATAGTCATAATTTACCGCACTAAAATTTTGCCGCTTTAGTTGTTCTAATCAAGGCTCACAAATTACGAAAACAACATTTCTTTTAAGTATCGTTTCGTGATTAAGACAATCAATCATATGATATAATATGGCATCGCTTTTGTAATATAATTTATACTCCTTCCGTTCAATCATTTTAAAATATTTCCAAATATTTATCATATTTTAATCTTTCTTTTTAATATAAGTTTTCTCTTTAATCACATACATGTTACTATTCAAACTAGTATGAATACTCGTGCTATGCATGGTGCTGACATTATTGAAAAAAATGAAAATAAAAGGGTGAATAAAAAAAAGTTAAAAAATTGTGCCAATATAATTAAAATATAACATCTATCTAACAATAGTTTGAAATATGATAGAATGTGTATTATTCAAGAACTGCCTTTTTTCAGAAGATGGATCCTGAAAAAATAATAGAAATTTATATTAGAAAATGAATGATATATGAATAAAAATGAATGTAATTGAATGTTGTTAAAATGAAATACTTACAAATATTATGCATTCGATTTGATAATCTTGCATGAAGATGCGAACACTCTTCACACAAATCAACTTTTAGTACGAAAGCCAAAATTGGTGATTTAATTAATTCTGTTGAATTTTGTGGAGTGCGTACTACAAATGAAAATGCACGATCTTTGCATGAATTGATTCGTTGGTTGAACAATCTATCACCATTTTCTTGAGAATTAAGTACGCACGAAATTCAAAATTAACGTATTTTTTTACATAGCATATAAATAGCATTATAAAAAATAAATATATATAAAAAAATTCTACCTTCCTTTGTAATTCTCTGAGATAAGAATCATCACAACCAAATACGAATCGTGCATGTCTGTCTTGTAGATTAAGATACATGTTACCACTGGAATCTCTGATTTGTATGTTAACATTATATCTGTTTCACAAATAAAATGTTATATACAATACAAAAAATATGTTGAAATTAAAGATACACGAAATTAATTACCTAACAACAGTGTCGACCACGTCATTACAATGCATACATACTGTTTTTGAACAATGACCTTCACATAGTTGTCCACAATTTTTGCATAGCCTATAAAACATGTACGTTTCGTTTTCTAAACAAATGTTTTCTCCTTTGTTATCTTGCGAGTTTAAAATTTAGCTGACGTTGAAACGTTTGTAGGCGGGCATGTTCCATAGTGGTATTAGGTTAAAGGCTAAGATGAATACCATAAAAAAGTTGAAGGAGGTAATAAGTTCTTGGGGAAAACGCAAGAAAGATCTCCTAATTGGAGTGAGCACGCAAGAAAGTTGAATGAGGATACTATGTTTTGGAGAACTTTTAATTGGAGTGGAATTCTTAAATTGGAGGACTCTTAATTGGAGTGGAAAAGTGGGGGAAATGTAGAGAAAACGTGAGCATGATTATAGGATTTTTAGAAGCGGTTATAGGATTAGTTAAAAGATAAACATTTTTTAAATTAGAGAACTCTTAACTGGAGTGGGAAACGTGGGGGAAATGTGGAGCATTGCAAGTTACGGCAACGTGCCAGTGGCATCTAGTCCTAATTTTTTTGAATCAAAATCTAGTCCTAATTGGTTCTGCTGTTTCTTGATCATATTGTATGCTTCCGAATTCTACTTAGCGTTTAATAATTGATAATGGCTTATTATATTCTTTCATGGTATTGGACAGGCAAAAACCACACCAGAAGTATGGTAAATTTACTATAAACTCCTAATATTATCTCCCCTAATTTTTGTATACTTTTTAAAAAATTTAAACTTTTGTCAACAATAGGCTGGTCATGCAAATTAAAAAAAAAAGGACTGGTCACACATCTCATTCTTTGCCCTAAAAAACTCAATTCAACAAATTTCTTAGAATAATTGTGAAAAAATCATAACAATGGAGGAACTTGGGTTTGTTTCTTTTTTTTTTTTAGGATCTGAAACAACCCTGTTCATTTTGAAAAAATAAATAAATTGGCCATCTTACGTTCATTAAGAGAGGGAAAATTTTTTGGTCACTGCACATGGATGTCCAGCCATCCTAAAGGGAAAAAAATCAATGGTTCCGTTCTTGCGATTTTTTTTAGGGTTTAATATAGTAAGCCCCTTAACTTTACATTTAGTTGCACTTTACCCCCTCAACTTTGCATTTAGTTGCACATTTGTGAAGTAGATAGTGGGAAAGTTTTAAATTTTAAATTTGACTGGTGATAGAGTTGGTTATAACGTTACATTTAGTTGCACATTTATGATTTTTTTGAAACATGATTGTAATTTGTAAAGCTCATTTGTAGGGATGGTTATAGGATTAGTTTAGTGATAAATATTTCTTAATTATAAAAATATAAAATTGTATTAAAATAGCATACAAATGAGCATTTGTCTTTAATTAAGGAGTAAAAAGGATTTAAAGTATAAATAACAAACTATAAACGGTTTATGAAATAGATAGTGGGAAAGTTTTAAATTTTAAATTTGTCTGGTGATAGGGTTGGTTATAACCCACTACTTTTTATATATTAAAATAAATACAAAAATCTATAAAAAAGAATGAAAAATTTGGAAACGATTGAAAGGGTCTCTCCTAAAAACCCACTCTGCAATATATATTGATATAGATTTAAAATTTTAATTTGTCTATAAACATCACAATTAAACTACTATTTTTAAAATATTGGATTCTCCGAATATGACTAAATAATTGAGATGAATGAAGTATATATATAAATATATAAATAATTTAAAATATAAAAAAATAATTAAAAAACGTATTCATAACGCAAATCAAATAATATTTCAAATAATTTTATATTCAAACACAGCTATCTATTAATTATGATTGCTTTTATAAAGATAAGGAAAATAAAAAAGTAGGCCCGTGCATTCGTAAATCTTATCAAAGCAACTTTGGAGTAAACTGCCAAAGGTACACGCAGCACCACTACGTGATGTTCACATTTGTATTATATGATTTGAAGGAAGACAGCAACATGGCAGGAAGGGATTGGCAGGTTTGTCACACCTTTCCAACGACTAGTCTTAGGCATCTGTTTAGGAAAGCTGACGAAAGAAGACTTTTATATTAAACATTTCTAAATTTGTTGAAAATGATTGCAAGGACGTCTCTAGAAAGTCTGCTTAATCTATATAGAATATATAATATCTAAATATATAAAAGAGAGAGTTGGAGAATGAACAGTAGCTTTTTGGTCAAGCGGTTATGCCGTGATTTTTGTGATTTTGAGGGGCGCTTTGGTCTTTTGGATCTTTTATATGCATCTTTTACTACTGCTACATGTTGTACCAATGAAAATGGCAGTAAGATATCCGGCAAATTACTCAAGTGCTGAGCTCAACATTTTTTGTCAGTATATCCAACTAGATTTTTACTGCAACGGTATCCAAAATTCTTTGTGCAAATAAGCGACGAGTCAGATACACAAATTGCCACTATTATAAACCCCATCTATATAAATTCTATCAACAACTAAATCACTAAATATTATTCACTTATTTTTGCCTACCATACAACATCACCAATCAAAAACTTTTTGATGTACTTTAGTAGAGAAGAAACAGAGCATATGGTAAGATCAATATTTTCAACAAAATATATTGCAAATCAAAATCCACTTTAATTTTTTCTTACTTTTGCTACTAATTTTCAGGTCATACCAGCCAAATTTTTGCCGCATATAGGATGCCATATGCGAAGAACAGCAATACTAAAAAATGGAAACAAATTTTGGTTTATTAGATTACATGAAAGTCCCGCAAATTCTAGCTGGAAAGAATTTCTATGCGATCACCAAATACAAGAAAATTTCATGATCCAATTCTTTCACGTAGGTGTAATGGCCTTTCGAGTGCAGATATTTGCTCCAAATCGTTGCTCAACTTTCTATGAATGGAACATTTTACCAGCCCAAGACTATGGCCAAACGAATACGGTATGGTACAAAATTATTACTCTCTAATTAAACACAATTTATCAACCTAATTGTTATCCAAAAAAACTGCAGGAACATTCTGCCCAATAGAAGGACTACTAACAAAGTTTCAATTCTATGTGACAATACAACCATATGATATAGACTACTTGGTAATTTTCATATTACACAAAATATTTAGCATATCAGTGTATCAATATTCTTACAAAAATTTCACATCTTTTTATGACAGGAATTACATCCAGATGATGCCTTCCATATTCTACCAAATAAAGATAGCATAATTGTGCTCTATTGTCAACAAAAGACTTGGGACATAAAAGTTGAGGAAAATTATTTAACAAATGGATGGAAAAAGTTGACAAATTTTCATTTAATTAAAGTAGATTATACTATCGTATTTACTCACTTAGGATTGAACAAATATGCACTTCAGATATTTGACGATGAACTTTTTCAAGTGTATCCAATATAATCTAAATACAATTAAAATGTTCACAAACTCAACGCAGTTATTTAACATTGTTACTCTAATAAACATAGTCCAATGAAATCCACTGAATAACATTGTTCACAAACTCAACGCAATTATTTAACATTGCTACTCTAATGACATCAATTCCGGATGCACTTTTGTTCCACTATCATGTAACTATCAACCCAACTATGCATGTAATATCTTATGGACTGACTTCCATCCATGTAACTGCACTTCCTGCACTTTGTAACCATCTTTTTGTTCTACTTTCATGTAACTATCAGTCCAACTATGCATGTATGTGAGAATCCGTATTTTTTTTTCCATTTTCTAGGTTTTATTAAATTCAATGGCTTGTTTTCTGCATTTTCGTGATTAGAAAAATTTCTAGATACTTTTAAGGAGCAGATATAGTTTTTAAATGATTTTTCTAGTATCGCATAGTTTTTAAGAAATTAAGAGCGTATACCGGACGTGGGACCCACTAGGACGAAAAGTTCGGAAAAATTCGGCCAGTTAGGTTAAGTTTTGGATACTGGATTTAATTTACCGGGTGTTAAGAGATAATTAGAGGTTGCTATTTGGATTGGTGTGAGAGGAAACAAAAAGATAGAGATGCATTAAATAAAGTGACAAGTGTCACTTGGCTATTGGGTTGACCTTTTGACTACTATTCCATGTTTTACCATTTGACTAAATAAACTAAAAACTTACCAAAATTTGCTTCATTTCCAAGCTCTTGTGGCCGGCCAACCTCAAGGAAAAAAGAAAGAAAACCTCTTCAACTTCTTGATTCCCTCTTGCTCAAATCCACTAACTCAACCATCTATTCTTGTTTTTGTTCCATAGAAAACCTTAAGTGAGTGATTGTGAGGTGTTTAGTGGAGTTGTTTGGAAGGCTAAGGTGATTAATTGCTCTCTCTCTTGTATTGCTAAGGTGAGTAGTGAAGGACCCCTCTCCTTCATCTAACGATGTTTAATTCATGATTGGTGGTGGTATAAGATGCAATTTTATGGATTATATCTTGATTTTTGGTTGAATTGGTGAAGTTTTATAATTATTGGTGATTTTTCTGTTTTCATATGAATATGATTATGTGGTCATGTATGATGATTGGAAATGATATTTAAGGAAGATAGAAGGTGGAAAAAGTGGTTAATTGCAAGCAATTTCTGTTTTGAAAAGAAAATTGGAAAGTTAGGGTTTCATTGTTCTTCATTCTGTCTGGCACTGTAGCTCATAGTTAGAGGCCGAATTGGCTTTGGGTTAAAACATGAAAGTTATAGGGAATGATATTGTAGAGATGCTTGTAAAATTTCAGGTCAATCGGAGTAGTGTACCTTGAGAAAAGATGGAATTACCCTTGCTGCCCTGGTTTTACCCGAATTTGATAGTTGCGTCTGTAATTGGTTATTTTGGTTGAGAATACTTCGGAATTGGTTGTTGAGGTCTTCTGATGAATTGTATCCCTGTTTCTTAGCTTTCGGATGGCTTTGGAATTACTGGATTTGGACTTAGGTAAGCCTGATTTATGATGTTTGCACCAGAATGCGATTTGTGAACCTGTTTTTGCGGTTCTAGTGTAGTATATTGCATTTTTGACCTGGTTACACTCGAAACTGGGCTGAGTGACCTTCTGCAACATTGTAGCCCTATCTCTTAGCTTCGAAACGGTGTATCTTGCACCTTCATCCGAACCTTCATCCGATAATCGTAGTGCCTTTGGTGCCAAAACCGCAAAATGATATCAAAAACTATTTTTTTTGGGTTAGCGCTTAACTCCATTTCCGGATTTTTCTGGTTTCCTCTAATACTTATGTATGCTTATGGAACCCTATTTTGGTAATATTTGGCATTGGTTTATGACTCGTTATCGAGTCTCATTGTACTTGTTTGCATATTTTAGGGCGTGACGGTGGTTCACGACGCTCCTTTGACGGAGGTGCATGAAATATCATTTTCAAGTTTGGTGAGTGTACTACTCACTTGTGTGTTACTCTATGGCTTTGATATTTGAACTGGATGTGTTGAATGTTTACTGCACCTTCGATATTGATTTAAGTGAGGGTGTACTTGATCACTCTCACTTATATGCCTTATATCATTGTTTATCATGTTATTGGAATGTTACATGAAATGAAAGTACTTGACTTGGTATCGTTTGGACGAGTATCCAACGACCATGATTGTTACCATTGAGCTCAACCCCATTGGTAGTTGATTGAATCGAGCCGGCGAGGGCTTGGTCGTGCCAATTAATGAACCTTGGGGACTGTTATATGGAATCTTGTAGTATGAGAGACTCTCGATTCCGGTATACTCGAGTAATACCACATTGCAAGTGTTTGGAGTTCGGGCTCGGTAGGGGTATGTTGGGTGGAAGGAATGGAAGTAAAGTGGAGTCTACGGTTGGTTACTTTGAAACATTGACGGAGAGTCAATGAGGTTCGATCAAGAATGCAAACGAGGAAAAGGGCTCTTGAGAGCCGCCCGTATCCTTTTATCACCACTTTTTATGTGTGACTTTGCTTACTTTTGATGAATTGGAATGAAAAGCTTTATGCTTATGTAAACTTTGCTGCTTGAGTGGTATTATCTCACTGGGCGTAAACTCACCCTATTCCTTTTGTTTTCCTTACAGGAAAAATAAATACTTTTGGACTGGATTTGATAGTTGGTTGCCGAATTGAGCTAGATGGATATATCTTTTGTATAGCTCTTTGATTGAAACCCTAAATGTACTTTTGGGTCCGTTTCTCTTTTGATTTGGCAAACCATACATGTATCCACTTTTGAATACTTTTGTATGCCACTTTGGATTGTAAATGCTAAATGTCAAGATGTGAATGTTTGCTTGATATTTGGTTGGGTTCTGACGGGTCGGTTACTATTCATGGCCGGCTCCGATTTCATTTTTTTTTATTTTGGGATTTTGACTTGTTTACGCGCGTTTGTAAGTTCCGGAACGTATTAGATTGCTCTAAACTGCTCGTTAGTCCTGGCGAGAGCTGGGCAGGCGGTCCGCTAACCTCTTTGGTTCGCCTTAGGGGAAGGTGGGGCTGTCACAATGTAACTATCTTGTGGAGTGAATTCCATAAATGTAACAACACTTCCTTCGCTTTGTAATTTCAACTATACTTTTTCCCACCTTTATAATCACTTAACCCACACCACATAATTTATATTAATCATATAATTCTCTACACTACAACAAATACACAATAACTAAAAATTGTGCAACTTAACACGGGAAATATTAGCTCTCCTGCGCATCGTGCAGGCCATCCCACTAGTAATATAATAAAAGCGGGAGTTGGCAAATGAATAGTGACATTTTGGTCAAGCGGTTATGCTGTTATTTTTGTGACTTCGAGGGGCGTTTTGGTCTTTTGGAATTGGATGGCAATGGCTATGCTGGAAATTGATCTTTGGTCAAGCAGTTATTCGGTAATTATGGACAACTTTGTTGGCTTTTGTATTTGTCCTTCAGGTGTGTGTTTGGTTTCTCCAAGTGAGCCGCACAAAGCTCCTACTTTTCCTCCTAAGTCGCACCTGTTCCCACTTGAAACTCCTAAACGGAGTTGCTTCGGTCTTTTATCTTCTTCAACTGGATTAAGTATACACGGATTCTTTCTTTTAATCTTCTATTTATTTTCTTTATTAGAAAATTTTTAGTGCCCTTATTTTTATTATTATAGTTTTCATTCTATTTATATGTGCGTGCTAAGCCATGAACTTATTTTCTCTTTATAAAAGATAATATCTAACAATATAAAAGGGGAGAGTTGGGTTATGAATAGTACTTTTTGGTCAAGCGATTATGCTGCAATTATTGTTGGATGTGGAGGCTATTTTTGTCAATTGACTATTTTGGTTATTTCCCGTTGGTGGTTTACTTTGTGAGGCGGTAAATAAAAGCTCTGTGTGTGCCTCTCTTTCTATGCAATTTATTACTCATTGCATTGGGTGGAGTAGTTGTCTACCATGTTGACAAGAAACTTCTAATTGCATGATTCCCAAAAATTGAACTGAAAAAAAAATTGAAGTCCAACATTGTCATCACAGGTAACGAAAATTGGCTAACGTGTCAAGATTTGGAATTAAAAATGGTTTATAATCCTTCTACTATTTAAGACGCACAATTATAAAAAAAAAAATATTAGTCTATATATCCAAATTAAATGTATATAATTATTACAAATTTTTTTATGCCCTTATCTTTATTGTTATTTTTCCATTCTATAAACATAAAATTATTTCCGCCCTGTATGTGAGTTAGATGGTTAACTTACTTCCTTTTTAAAAGAATTAATTTCTTATTTTACTAACATATTCGTATTTAATATATATAATTATTATAAACTTTTATAACACATTCATTTTTCCTAATGACTCTAAACTGAAAAGCAATATGGTGTGCTATTTTTTTTTTATTATTTTAGTCAAACATGTAACATTAATTAGATTGTTTCTTACATTAAAAAACTAAAGTACTCTAAATTTAAAAAAAAAATAATATAATTATATATATAATACAAAAGAGAGAGTTGCCCTATGAATGGTATTTTTGGTCAAGTGGTTATCCTGCAATTATCTAACAATATAAAAGGGAGAGTTGCCCTATGAGTAGTGTTTTTTTGTCAAGTGGTTATCCTGCAATTGTTATTGGATGTCGGGGCTGTTTTCATCAAATTGCCTGTTCTATTTGTTTAAAGCAGGTATAGTTTTGGTGCATTTACGAGATCACAAGTATTCTTATTGTCGTATTTTCTAGTGCAGACAAAATAACTCTTTCCTGATATCCCATTGTCAGGAAAGATACCAAAGAGAAATTAAAGAACTCTCTCAAGGATTGGCAAATATGTGTTGACCTGGAAGGTCTCCCCAATATCTTCAGGGATTCAAGCACTAGTTTGTCAACATAAATCAAGGTATGCTTCCGCAATTTTTCTGTTAATTTATTTCTTAATAATCGCCATATAGATTTTGATAGGTGATGGTTTTCACCAAAAGTTAAATATAAACATTCACCCTAACAGTCATGCATTTTTTTTATCTGTGTATGAGGTGATGTAATGCAATGAGCTCTAATTTTCTTAGAAGTCCATTTCTCAATTATCTGCTCCATTATTGGACATGATAGATCTAACTTCATTTTGGGTATGATTTGCTACAGGGGATGTTGCCAAATCAGTTTGTCCCTACAAATGTATATCTAAAAGGTACAGAATGCCCAACTGCCATACCCCTTTTGAAGAGTTGATACATACTCTTGAAGTTCCCTAGCCATTCTCACTCTTATCAGCGTGTCTTGCACTCCTTCTAGCTCTAGTATTGAGCACTTTGAGGATCAAATTGGTTGGGTTGGGATGTTCATATATCAATGTGAATTCAACTGGGCTCCAAAATCATCATCATTCTCCTTATCTTCTCACTTTATCTGACGTACGGTCTTCATTTACTTTTTGGTTCTAGGATGCATCTATGTAGTATTGCCAAATTGGCAATTTTTATTTTTATAGTAATTTATTTGCGTAACATCTAGGTCTGTGGTACCAGAGCCGAAGAAACTCAGAGCCATGTCCACATGATGTACTTTTATGGGTTCCAATACTTTTAGATAACCGTATAATCTCCCTATTTGCCCCCCAATGCAATTGTCGAGATTGTGTAAACATTCACATGTAATCTGAAGTTTTTGGGCAATAGGCAAGGGTTTAGAAGAAAAAACCTTGTTCACCTTATATCTAGGAGTTTAATTTATTAGTTCTTTTGTCATTTTTTATTACGAGAAAATTTTGATTGTTGTACATATTTTTCTTTGCCATTTTAAAAGACTGTGCTTAAGTTTATGATTATTTAGTGTCTTTTGAGTTTTACACCTGAAAGATATTAGTCTTTCTTCTTATTCATTAATCTTTATTCCACAAAGATACATAAGTTAATCTTTACTGAGTCAGAATTTTGACTTCTTTTCCAATGCACTGTACTTGGTTGAGGCTCACTTAGCTTCAACTTTCTGGTCTGATACAGCGAGAATATGAGAGATTTTCTAAACAAAATTTTACTTCATTTGCAAAATTTTCAAATGTTACTCATGTGCTAATGGTGATTAACAGCAGGTATGAAGGTGCTTTGAACAGATTTATAGACGAGATCAACTCCATTGCAGCATACGAACGGTGGGAAGGGTCAGTGCATAGCACATGCTTGCTTAATCTTGTTCCTGGTCGCGGAAACAATGGCGTTGGAGTAATAAAGTTCACCGTTGTTAGGAGTATGTTTAGTCTAAGTATGACCATTCTTGTATATGATCCTGCACATCGCAAGCATTATACAAAGGAATTCGGTGTATTGAATTATAATAGCTTTAAAAAGTTTATTTAAGCAATAAAAGTTATTTAATTGAGAATTTTATCTGCATATCAGTATCCAATTGCTTGATTACATATTTGCTAAAGTTGTAAATTAACCAAAGTCTGGGCATCCTCATGCGTTGCATTAGGGCTCACACAGATATTCTAGTCCAAAGAACAAAGAACCTGAGATCATCTACAAAGGTGTTGGAATTGGAATAGAAGTTGGAAGATGAAAATTTGACGATTCTACTCTTCAAACAGGGCCAATTCCAATCTTCAAGCAGTAAATTCCATAGACCTACTTGGAACCATTTTTGCTATCTCAATGGAATTTCCATAGAACTTCTTCCTGCAAGAATATGAAATACTTACTTCAAGTGTATTCACATTATATTCACACTTTCGAGTGTATATCCATTTGCACAAATTCAAAGAAAGAATTTAGAAATCCAAAACCATTATACTCAATGTCATTTAACATTGCACTTAATTGCAACTTTAAAATTCATACTCACAAGTTGCAAAAATAACATGGTACCACATGAAATTCTACACATTCTTTTTTTTCGTTATTCACAATAAAAATCCATATTATTGAGAATCTTCAATAATATATCAGATTCTTTGCATTAATTTTTAGCAAAGGAAAAAAACCCCCACTATTTTAGTGCATTAATGATACACAACTAAACACACATCACATTCAAAGATCAAGTTCTTTGCATATTAGCATAGAAATTACTATGAAACCCCACTATTTTTCACAACTTTATAACATGCAATGGAGTATATATCTATTGCGATTAGAGTAAATGACCCAATTAATCATACCCATTGGAAGTTTACTTTTACTTGTTAAGAAGGCACCTTTAAAAATTTCTTTCAAAATGCATGGCAGCAACTTGTCTAGTGCAGCAACAAGTTGTAATTGTTCAGCAATTTGAACTCTTTCGGATCTACTTCTCTAGTGCCATATTTTCCTATTAAGCCTTGCAAGACTTTTGGTATTAGGACAAGAAGTTTCATAGAAACTATAAAAGTCATTATAATACTAGTAATGGAATTCAACAACTTCCCTTTTTCTTCATAAGCATTCTTTTATTGTTAACATGTTTCATTAGTTGAGATCTTCTCATTTTTCGTCCATAGGTAGGCTATTCAAGTCAAGTGACTTGTAAGTTGAACTCCATCTTGTTCTGAATCACTTTAAAATTGTTGCTCCGCTGGAACAATTATACAAATGTCAAATAGAAAAATTAACAATGGTTATAATAATAATAATAATAATAATAACAATAATAAAATTAACTATAATAAAATAGTCAAAATAATAATATAATAATGCACAAATGTAATGGGTTGAGGTATGGATATTTCGCTCTCTTTAAAATGATGCAAGCCTCTGCAAAAGAATCAATTTCGGTGTCGTAGAATCTTCGGCTTGTCACTCCCAGGATATAACAGTCTAACCACACATGCTGTTACTCTCATTAGTCTGTACAACTGAGAGAGTATTACTCTACAAACACTTTTTTTTTTCTGCCAGTCTATGAGATAGAAAATAACAAAAGAGTAGATATTTTCTCTTATGAATTGTAGCTCAAAAAACATAAGTTGTTGTAGTATGTAGCAGTTATCAAGTAATTAAGACCACAACAACAATCTAAGATTTGGTAAAACTTTCAAATATCTAAGATTTTCAACAAACCTAGGATTAAACAAATATCATGGCCCCACAATTCTTTACGAGCCAGAAACTACAAATGAAGTTTCAAATTCTATCCACTATTAATAAAAATTGCAATTCTTCAAGTATTGTTTTACCTTATAAGATGGAAGGAGCAATACTTACTGCATAATTATACTTGTATTGTTTCTTGGCTTGATTTTGGTGAAGAAAAACAATTAGTCGAAGCTCAAACTGCAACTATTATAACATCTTCAACAATTACAATAGACATCTTCAACAATTAAGGAGGTAATACACCTTCACTCTCCAGGAGTTTTATTTTTGAGTGAAACAAAAAACCAAAAAAAGTTTATGGAAAAGGTAAAAAAGAGGTTGAATTTTGACGACAGTGCTGTTGTAGATTCGGTAGGGAAGGCTGGAGGTCTGGCTTTATTTTGGAAACACTGGATTAAAATGATAGAAGTGGAGGTCTCTAGTTTTTACATCACTGCTCGCATGATGGATATGGAGGCAAGATGTGAATGGGCCTTTATTGGAGTATATGCTAGTACGGATGATAGACAGAGACGAAGCCAATGGAGGGAGTTAGAAGGAAAAATGAATCAGTGGGGGGAGAGGTGGATCATGGCGGGAGATTTTAATGATATCTTGACAAATGGGGAGAAATGGGGGGGAAGACAAAGACCAGAGTGGAGCTTCACTGATTTTAGGGGGTTAGTGAATCGAAATGATTTAGTGGATATAGGTTATGAAGGAAAGCCTTGGACATGGGTCTCTCATTGGGAGGGAAAGGAGATAAGAGAACGGCTAGATCGTGCATTAGCAAATCAGAACTGGGCTATGCATTTTGAATCAGTAAAGTGTGTTCATATTCAAAATGAGGCCTCTGACCACAGTTTGCTTATGATTGACACTATACCAAAAAAAAGCCAACAAGGGAGAAGGTTCTATTTCGATAAACGCTGGGCTCAAAATCACCAAATCCAGGGAGAAATTGATAGAGCATGGGAAGAACCACAACAAGGCTCCAAGATGTTCAGTCTGACCAGGAAGATAAAGAACTGCAAAAGAAGTCTAGTACAATGGGATAAGAAAAATAAGACAAATTTTGGAAAAAAGATAAAGGAGTTGAAGAAAATGATCCTGGAAGCAAAGGCAGGAAATTATGAGGAGAAGAATGGGCAGATTGCTGAGTTGAAATTGCAGCTGAGTCAGGCGTACAAACAAGAGGAGACATACTGGGCACAAAAGGCAAGGTGCAGGTGGCTGAGAGAGGGGGATAAAAATACAGCTTTTTTCCATGCACGGGTAAAAACTAGGAGGCAAAGGAATAGACTTTCATGTCTGCAAAAGGAAGATGGGAAATGGTGTGAGACGGAACAGGAGATAGAGGAGGAAATATGTAATTTTTATAAGGCAGTTTACACATCCTCTCAACCGCATGCCTTTGAAGCAGTCACTGAAGGTGTCCCTTGTACAGTCACATTGGAGATGAATGCAAAACTGATTAAACCAGTGGATGAAAAGGAAGTGAAGGCTGCTTTATTTTCTATGCACCCGGATAAAGCCCCAGGTCCGGATGGTATGTCCCCTTTGTTCTTTCAAAGATACTGGAATACTTGTAAAAATGATATTGTGATGGCTATTCAAAGTTTTCTTGCTAGGGGACATCTTTTAAAAGCTTTGAATGAAACAATAGTGACCTTGATTCCAAAGGTAGAAGCTCCCATTAACCTGTCCCAGTATAGACCTATATCTTTGTGTAATGTTGTCTATAGAGTTATTGCAAAGGTGTTAGCAAACAGGCTAAAAAGAGTCATTCCAAACTGCATTAGTCCTGCCCAATCTGCTTTTGTCCCGGGTAGGCACATCCTTGATAATGTCATCCTTGCACATGAACTGATGCATTTTTTGAAAAATAAGAGAACAGGCAGAAATGGTTTCATGACCCTTAAACTTGATCTATCAAAGGCCTATGATAGAATAGAGTGGCAGTTTCTTGGGAGAATGATGATGAAGATGGGTTTTTGTCCCACTTGGGTAAGATGGATCCTTAACTGTGTCACCACTGCAGTCTATTCTTTTAATGTAAATGGCAAAAAAGTGGGATATGTGAAACCTTCCAGGGGAATTAGGCAAGGAGATCCCCTCTCCCCGTATTTGTTTCTTATTTGTGCTGAGGGGTTATCAAACTTGATGAATCAGAGACTCAACAATGCAGTCGTAACAGGGGTCAAGGTGGGAAAGGACTGCCCAAAATTGTCTCATCTTTTGTTTGCTGATGACTCTCTTTTTTGTTGTAAAGCTAACGTACAGGAAGCAAAACAAATGAAAGAGATGTTTGCAGTCTATGAACAAGCTTCAGGACAGGCCATTAACTATGAAAAGTCAGCAGTTTTCTTTAGTGCCAACACAAAACATGAGCTAAGGAAGGAAATCTGTGCGGAACTTGGAAATATGAAGGAGGCGGCCAATGGAAGATATCTAGGACTACCTATGCTAGTAGGGAGATCAAAGCAACAAGTGTTCAGCTATATTAGGCACAAGGTGAAAGATAAGCTACAAGGATGGAAGAGGAATTTGCTTAGCCATGCAGGAAAGGAGATTTTGATTAAGTCTGTGGCAATGGCACTGCCCACGTACACCATGTCATGTTTCAAACTCCCAAAAGTGCTATGTAAGGATATCAATAAGATGATAGCAAATTTCTGGTGGGGAGGTGGAGAAAATGAGAGGAAAATACATTGGACTAGTTGGGAAAAAATGTCGCAGGTGAAGGGAAAGGGGGGGCTGGGTTTTAGGGACTTGGAAAAGTTCAATGAAGCACTCTTAGCAAAGCAACTGTGGAGAATACTGTCCTGTCCAGATTTGCTTGTAAGCAAGATTATGAGGGCAAAGTACCTAGCACAACCACAGAACTGGGAGAAAGACATTCCTGGAGCAGCTTCGTGGACATGGAAAAGTATTTTTGGAACAAGACAACTGCTGACAAAAGGACTAGGAAAGATAATAGGTGATGGGAGAACTGTTGATATTTGGCAGGATAACTGGTTGCAAGGGAGTGAGGAGGGGAGGATTAAGACTAGAAGGGAACCACAGTGTACACTAAGAAAAGTGGATGAGCTGATAGTGGATGGAGCTTGGGACCAGCAAACACTGAACCGGTGGTTCATAGCAGAGGATATCCAAAAGATCAAAGCTATTCCACTCAGTTTCACAGGCTGCCAGGATCGTTTGTATTGGAGATACACCAAATCAGGTGCGTTCACGGTAAAATCTGCATATGATGTATCAATGGAAATAAGGAAGCACAAACAAAAGGAAAGAAGGCAAGGAGATAGAGGAAGTACAAGTTATGCTCAACAGAACTCCAAAGTTTGGAAGAATGTATGGGCATTACAACTGAAACACAAACTGAAGCACTTCATATGGAGGTGCCTGCATCATAGCCTGCCAGTGAATGAGCAACTACATAAGCGAACAGGCAAAGGCAGTCCAATATGTAGTAGCTGTGGGGAAGAGGTGGAAACGTTAGAACACATGTTGTTCTTTTGTAACATGGCTGAAACGACCTGGAAACTTGCACCCATACAATGGGATGGGTTGAGGGATATGAGAGGAAATTTTGTAAGATGGTGGGAAGGGATATTAGGAGCAAAAACTAGGGAGCAAGGACACGACCACATAGCGCTGACTGTGAATATCCTTTGGCAAATATGGAAGGCAAGGAACAGGACAGCTTTTGATGTTTATGAGACAGACCCAAGGGAAACAATGCAGAAAGCTGTGGGTGAATGGAATGAGTATATAGAAGCCCAACAAGATATAACAGGAGAGTTCATTCAACAAACAACAATCTCAAGCAGAATTAAGACATGGAGGCCACCATCACGGGGTACGATAAAACTAAATACTGATGCTGCATTCTCACAAAATTTAGAGAGAACAGGTATAGGTGTTGTGGCCAGAAATGCTGAAGGGGAGCTGATGAAAGTCTGGGCAAGAGCTGAAGTAAAATGTAGTGAGCCACGGGTGGAGGAAGCAGCAGCAATTAGGATGGGAATGCAAATGGCCTGGAAAGCAAACTGGAGGGCAGTTGAGCTTCAATCAGACTGCAAAGACGTGGTGGATATGCTAAACAAGAAACAAAAGCAGCAAAACAGCATCGGGGTCATCCTTGAGGATATAGCAAATATGAGAGGTTTGTTTGAACAATGTACTTTCTCTTTTGTGCATAGAGATGGGAATAGATGTGCACATAGTGTAGCAAAATTTGCTGTCAAGCTAACAACAAATGTTGAATGGGATGTATGTTTTCCCATGTGGCTCCAAGAGGAAGCCCAAAGTGACCTCAGAGGAAGCGAATCTGCTGTATCTAAATCTTGTAATATCAAGTTTACAAAATGAAATGAAGTTATGATGTATTCGACAAAAAAAAAAAGAAAGACACCACTTAAAATGTTGTTTATTAGGACACTTGCAATTTTACAATGTAGTGAAACTCAGCTGGAAGGTAAAATTACAATATGACAGTAAATTACTGCATCATAAATACGCTGCTGAAAGTACAAGCTTTATTCGTGCATGCCCGGTTTAAAATCTATTTGTTCTCTGAAATCTCAATATTCAATCCCTTGGGGAAACGAATACCAGTAGGTGTCCGGATTCTCTCTGCTCCGTTGGTAACTCTCCAGCTGAAAATTCAAATTAGACAAGTTTTTTGATCAGTTATCACTTTCTTCTTGCAATCATGCATATTAAAAAACCGAAGAAGTTAAGTGGACATCAATTTATACTATATAGGAATTAGCTTCTTCTATATGTATTTAAGCGAAGATGGTGAGAATTGTGATTTGGAAATCCTTACGTGTATTTTGTGACCAAGTAATGCAGAAAAATTGACATCTGCACCTTTGCATAGTCAGCACCAACGCAAAGCCTCGTACCACCAGCAAATGCCATGAAATTTTTTGATCCCGCGTGTAATTCTTTGCCCTTTTGATTGAAAAAACAGCAGAAAAACCCTGAATCATTTTTACTTCATTTTGTTTAACTTTTGTTTTCTAAGTTTATCTTTCTTGTGTGCATATATTACTCAAATCTGTCGATGATCAAATTACCTCCCATCGCCATGGGTTAAATTCATGGGGGTTTTTATATACATTAGGATCCAAATGAACAGATGATGGACAAACCATTACGGTCCAGCCAGCAGGAATTGTATACCCTGCAAATCATTCGCACTTATTAGTCAAAACTGGAAGTTATAATGGAGGAAAAGAAGAACAAAGGAAACAAATCATTTATTTTCTATATTATTACTCCCATGAAAAAATGCCCGACCCAAGTAGTTACTAAAGAGAGTTTTTCTTTCTTTCTTTTCTTTTTTTTTTCCTTTTTTCTGCAGGAGAAAGGTATCACTGGTCCAAAATAAAGAAAGTGTGACAAATGATTTTCAAGAAGATGCCAAATGACATATTGAAGCATACCTTTTACTTCAACTTCCTTGACAACTTTGCGCAAAATCCCAGGAGTAATATTTGCAAGCCTAAGTGTTTCATTTATAACCTACAGTAGACAACAAAACTTAAGATGTAAATGGTCTAGCTCACTATATGATTCAAATGATAGATACAATGAAATGTCTGGTTAATTGAAACGTACCATGTGCGTGAAAGTCATAGACTTGTACTCTTTCCATGAAATAGCAGAACCTTCTGTTTCTCGCATTTTAAGAATATTTTCATGTTCTCTCTACAAAAATGATTGACTGTTTAAGTATGAAGTAATCTTACATATTTTGTTAGTGTAAACATCTAATCATAACAATATATACCGTCAGTAAATATAAAATATTAATCATTTAAGTATTGAACTTGCACAAGAATTGGAGAATTAAAGGGTAAATACAGATGACAGCGGGCCAAATAGTTTCGGAAAGTCACGGACCTTTAGTTCAGCCATAACACGTGGATGGCCATCTAGATACCTCAAGGCCACAGTCAAAGCTGTTGAAGTCGTTTCATGGGCAGCAAATAGAAACAAAAATACCAGGTCCCTCGCAATTTCTTCATTCAAAAAAGTGTCTTCTTTCTTTATTTGCTCAAGTAAATGGTCCGCAAAGTCATAGTCATTCGTAGCTCCATCATTGCCTGAGCGCTTCTTCTCAAAGATGTCGTGGATGACCTTCATTGCTTTCTTACGTCCCTGGAAAATGAAAATCATAAAAATCATATCGTTCGTTCAATCTGATACAGCATATATGAAAGCATATATATTTTACTTAGTCATATATTTATAATGAATATCTTTTTTTTGAGGTATAATGAACATCGATCTTTCAATATAAAAAGAATTCCAAATGACGAACAACAACAACAATTGATTACTTGTAAGCAAGCGTGGAATGGTGTTCCAGGGATGTTGAGAGGAAATGAGATCAAGCCATCCATGAATGCCTTATAACTGTCTCTCAATTTTTGCTGATCCTTGCTTTCTTCATAGCCAAGCATCTTCTTGGCAGCATATTTAAATACCAACTGGAGAAAATGAGATTGTTAATTACTACTTTTCAGCAATGCTCTGTACGTATAGTCCGAATTCGTCCTGATTAATATAATCAAATAGTAGGATGCTAATGAATTTACCTCTGCAGTTCCATCTTTACCATCTAATTTTCCAAGTTTACTCCAAGATCTTAGAGATTCTTGAGTGCTCTCATCCATTTCATATATTAGCTTCTCTCTTAAGGCTTCGGGGCTAACAAACTTGAACGTTAAGCTCTTGAGGTACTTGTGGAAGCCTCCATGATGGGCAACTACACTTTGTTTCCCAATTATCTGGAAGAGACTCTCAGTATACCAAATTTGGAAAGCATTACCTTCTTGCTGGAAGACGCGGTAGTTGACGTCAGCATCAGTTGATACAACGATTGGCTGCCCAACTATACTCGTGCGAAAAATTGGCCCGTATCTGAAATTGCCCAAAGAGGAAAAAAAAGGAAACAATGAAAAGCTAGTCAAAGATAAAATATTCTTAACTATTACTGCTGTCATATTATTAAAAATATATATATATATATATATATATGTGTGTGTGTGATAGCTGGTTAAGAAGTGGTTAGATAACCACTGGAGTATTGAGTTTTATCCGGAGTCAGTTTTATCCACAGTAGTTGGAAATGAAAAGGGTGTGAAGTAAAATAGGAGGCAAAAAAAAAAAAAAGCGTTAGAAAGGTGGAATATCATCGGATGCATAAGGGGTGAAGTACTCAATTGTTTCTCCTATAATTGGTAATCCCATCGAACCTGGTGGTAATCAATGTTTTTAAACTCGGACCGGCCAGCGAACCGGAGAGGGGTCCGGTTCACGGTCCGACCGGCCGGTTCAACGGTTCAACGTCTTTTTTTTTTTTTTTTTGCAGTTGCAACTTTAATACTGAGTATTTCACAGGTCTTCACTCTATACTCTACACTGAAACTTGACTGCTAATGTACAATTTAACATGATTATTAATAACTTAAGTTCCTAAAATACATTCATCAATATAACTTAAAATTAAATTTAAGTTGAGATAATAATAAATTTTTTAAAAGTTATACATAAAACCTGGAATGATAAATATAACTAAAATATCATAATTCATCGCAAATTTTCATAATTCATTACAAACATAAATAGATATAGTCCAAATGTTCATCAATTATCACAAACAAAAACACAAAAATAAATAAAATAAATGTTGACGTTCTTCCACAATTCAAAAAAAGTTCATAGAAAAGTCCAACTCATAGTCAAGGCAAATAATTTGAATAACAAACTTCCATCATTGGCATGACAAGGCAACAGCACCCATTTCACAATTTCATCAATTTAACCTGAAAAAATTAAAAAGTTTATTATAAAAAATATAAATCTAATTGGTGAAACTAAAGAAAAAGCCAAAAAATTTTGAAAAACAAAGATACAACCAAACAAAAAAAGAATCAACTGCTACTAAACATCACTAATTAACATGTTATATTCCAATCATTATCTTCATCACCATCTTTTACTTGCGTTGCATCCTTTATTTCCTCAAGTATACTCGACTAGAAGAACCAATTTAGACAAATATACATCTCTTACTTTATTTTTATTTATTTCCCTATCAGTTGGTGAAACAAACTATTTTGGATATAATTAAAATGGTTAATCAAAAACATCTTATTGCACATTTCAAATTATTGTCTAGTAAGCATTTCATCGTAGTACGAGAGGAAAGCAAATGAACAATGTAGTACTAGATATTTTCCAATTCCTATTATTCCTGTTCCACTATTCAAACGAAAAATACTTTGCTGTTAGGCATGATCCTTTTGGTTATCTTTAGGCAAGATTTTTTATTTAACTATAAATTAAATCAGGACATATACACAAGTTACGGCAAATATTTATGGACGGAACAAATGTCATGATGTATTGTCACAAAAACTAAATAAGTGCTCTAATCTCTACATAGAAAACAAAAATCAAGAAAAGGCAAAAATCAACTAAACATAATATAGAAAACAAAAATCAAGAAAAGGCAAAAATTAAACTCACAAGATGGAAATGCTCTGGAGTCTTGTCTAAAGATAATAGTGTGATGATCTTGTCATGGGTATTAGGAAGTGGAAGGATTATGAAGAAAAATTAAGAAAAAAAATCAAGAGGAGAACTGGAGATTGGAGAATCTGAGGAGTGGAGGAAGTGAAGCCGAGGCAACTGAAAAGAAATGTGCCGTCTGCACTTTGCTAGGTCTTTTAGGGTTTTTTTTATTTAATCTGATTTTAGTTTTTTAGGTAAGTCAAGTAACATTCTACATATCCTCTGGCTGTGGTTTAGCGGTACGCGCACGTTATTCTGGTCATGGAGACCAAAGTTCGAACCTAATAGCTTTCACTTTTATTGTTTTGAATTTGAGGCATATTTGAAAATTTGAGAACCGCCGGTTTGCGGTTTAGACGGGTTCGTCCGATTCATCCGATTCGTAGCGGTTTTACATTAGGCTCCGGGTTTGATACTGGACCGGACCGGTGACATGGCCGGTTCGCGATCGAACCGGCCGATCCAGTCCGGTTCTGAAAACATTGGTGGTAATACCCCGTTACACTTGGGGTTTCTCCACCTGTATACCCTGTGGCTGAAAAGCACAATAATGAGAGCAATAATAGCACAAGCAAACAACATGGTCCTTGGTTAGTGTACTGGAAATGTAGGGGAAAAATGAGAAGAGAGTAGCTACAATTGATGTTGTTTGCTATGAAGGAATCTTGGTATTTGGAGCTGCTTAAATAGATGGAGAGCTCAAGCTCTGACAAGGACGCGCTGTAAGAATGTTGGCGATAGACATATTACCTTTTCTTTTTTGTTATTGCAACATTAGCGCTTGGTCACGGCGGCTACAGATTCAAAGTCTAAAGACCAATAGCGCTTGATCACGGCGGCTAGAGAGGCCCGAGAAAAAGTCTATCTTGTACAACGTCGGCTACAGATTCAAAGTCTATCTTCCATAAATACCCTTATGCAAAATATTTAATTCGTTGAATGTCAGAATCGGAGGGTAATGCCTATTGGATTTTAAACGGAAATGGCCATGATTTGGCCAAAAATTTTTGTGCGATCCAGATAACTAGTTGTGCATCGATTTTCACATCGTGTGTGAGACTCGCAAAATTTTATATTAAAGTTACACGTTGTGCAAACAAAGTTACGCCGTGTGTAATCAAAGTTACGTGCAATTGAAAATGATCAAAATCGTTGGGCACGATTGTGCCTGCAACCGTCCGTGCCCCTTGTCCATTTTAAACAAACAGCCGTGCCCCGACGTCGTTGTCGGAGTGAAAGAGGAGTTTGACTACAGACTCGCAGAGGAGACCTGCAACTAGATATTTTCTTCCTCTGAAAAGTATTTTTTTGTGTATAATAAATAATTCTTAAAATTCTTCTGTCGCTGACTCATGTTGTTGTTGTTTCTTATTGACTTGTAGACTTGTAGTTGTAACAAAAAGTTGAATTGACATTAAAGTTAGGAACAAAAAGTTGCAGAGGTTTAATTACGAAGTAATTAATCAATTAAGCTGCAAGTGAGGATATATTTGAATGTGGATTAGCTGGAGGGAAAGCTCGCTGCCACTATTTTTGGTAATAATTACGTGTTATACATATGTCTTAGCGACCCTCAAAGCTGAATCTGGATTAGCTGGACGCTTATCAAATTATATTGTCATAGTTCGAGAAGATTAGCAGAAAAAAGAGAGAGAGAGAGAGAGAGAATCAGGAACCTGAATATCTTTTAGTCAAAGGGAATACGTCTATGGTTTTTGGAAGCCAAATTTGACGCTCCTGGTTGAAATAGTGAAAGAATGGACTTCTGATTTGGCCTTTCTCTCTCTTCTTTACTAACAAAAGTCTTTTTTAATTTGTTTATCAATTTTTAGGTAATTTAGTCATTACAATTTGCCGCTTTTTAGTTCACTTAGGTTCCGTTTGATAAAACTGAATCTGAATTCTGAAGTTTGAATTCTGAAATCTGAATACTGAAACAATTAATTTGCTGAATTTTAAGCACTGAAAAAAAATATATGAATGTCTGAATTTTAATGTTAAACCTATTTATACTGTTTGATAAACATTTATAACTGAATGCTTAATAAGTTAAATTTGACAAATTTGCCCTTATATTTTTTCATCCAAAAAAGAAATAGAACCTATGATTTAATTAGCTAAAAATGTTAGGTATGAAAATGATAATATATATTTTAAAATCAAATTAATATAAAAGATGAAATATATTATATGAGGAGTATAGAGAAGATGTGAAAATCATTCAAAAGGGAAAAAAAGAAATAGAAAATCATTAGATAGAGAATATTAGATTGTTTAATTAGATAAGAATTTTGAACATAATTAACAAACAAGGGTAGATTTGGTAGATAAGATAAGGTAATTGAAGTAATTCTAGTAATTCTTATTAGAATTAAACATTCAGTTAGGATTCTTGTTCTGAAAAAAATACACACAAGTTCAGCACTACTTAACAAGTTCAGTAAATGGATTTTCATTTATCAAACACTCAAAACATCTGAATGTCTGAAAAAATTCAAATTCAGCACTTTTTTATGTTATCAAACAAACCCTTAGTTAGATCTTTTGATTATTGTAATATGTTCTTAATTGCTGCTCATAATTAGTCCAATTAGAAAAAGTAACATTAAAAAGTACTTTAAGTAGAGAGATGAAATTTTTGTTCCATAAATTAAAAGTTAAAAACAATCAATATATATATTTCACCGCTCAAAAAGTTCACATTTAATAAATTAGACAACACAAATAAGTAACAAAACTACACTAATGATCACAAACGAAAGAAGGTAGTTTTGAATCTTATGATTATTAGTGTAGTTTTGTTGCTTATTTGTATTGTCTAATTTATTAAATGTGAACTTTTAAGTGGTGAAATGTGTGTATTAATTGTTTCTAACTTTTAATTATTTTTATTTTTTTACTAATACAACTTATATACATGCATAGGGGTATTTATAAAATAAAAGTTTCATCTCTCTCCTTCAAGTACTTTTTTAATAGTACTATTTCTAATTGAACTAATTTTGTTAACAAAACCTTAACCTCATGGGAGGTTTGTGTAATTTTGCAAACTTCAAGGGAGTCTAGTGAAATTGTTAAAAATCTCGGGAGGTTTTTGAAATTATCCATTTTTCTTTTGGAATAAGAGGAGATGGTTTAAGATGGTACCCGACACTTTTTTTGGGTAGTAAAATTAGTGAAAGAAATGGTTATTCCTTCAGAAAAAAAGAATTGGTAACTTTCTTTTTTTTTTTTGTAGTAAAATTACGATTTTTGCAATCAAGAGGTAATTTCGTTAGATATTTAGGTGTCATTTGGAGTTGCGTACCTTTGGTAAAAGAGCACTTTTATGTGATAAAAGTACTTTTTAAGTGTTATTTTTCTGGCTAAATTTACCAATTTTATATTCAAATTTGCAAGTTTACCTTCTTATCTTACTTTTCAAGTTTTGAGACTTGAAAACTTGAATGACCACCAAATTTTCTAGTGTTTTATTATTAATATAATATTCACAAATAATCTGGCTCTTCTCTAATAAATTATCTTTCCATTTCCTATAATGCACATGTGAATGAATCACATGTGTCTTTATTTATTAAAAGGGGACAAGATAATTTCAAGTTTGACTAATTTTAAGATTTGTTAATAAATAAAAACGCATGTCATGCATCTAGATGTGTATTATGAGAAATGAAAATAGAATTTAATAGAGATGAGCCAAATCCTTATCCTTTATAGTGATCAAACTAGGAAACTGCACATGCATTGTACGTGTATAGTGAGTAATTTATCATAAATTGCTTTTCCAATTAGGTAAATCACTGAATGATTGATTTAATTTCTTCTCTTTTCTTTAGTTATCTCCTATCTTAGTCGATCTTGGATTTGTTCATGTCCTTTTTTAGGTCTATTTATAGTATAGTTTAGGAGTAGATAAAATGAGTTATTTTTAAAGCAATAAAAACCCATTGCATTTGATGAGGATGTGGCAAGGTGATGAACTAACAAACAGTTTACTATCCACACGAAAGATGGGACTTCTTTCCACCTTATTTGTTTCCACATCTCATTTTTCCTTCTTTCATTTAGTTGATATTGACAATTACTCAATAATGCATATTCAAATACTTAAAAAATCTAATAAAGTTGAAGGTACCATGCACACAATGGGCTTGTTTAGATATGGATTATTTGTAAAAAATTTTAGTTGCATTATAAATATGTTTTAATCACATTTTTATCTCTTGAACTACCTTTTTTCTTACATATATTACATCACAAAAAGTATTATAGCATTAAAATATATGACAATATACAAGGTAGAGATTTGTAATAATAGAAATCTTATTTGAATACATAAATATTTTACTTTGACTCTATAGATGCACACCCCCCTACTTTTAAACTGAACACACTTTGAGATTTGCTTCTAGCATGCAACAGCAAAAGGATAATTTTGTTTATTTTTCATTCTTGTGACACGTAATGTGAAGAGCGTCCCATGCAAAATTGTATGTTTATTCTATTCTTGTATGTTTAGGTACCTTGACAAAATTATTTTATTCGTGCATGTAAGTCTATTCTTTGTTGCGAATATTTTCTCACCAATTTTTGTGGCTTCACCTGTCTATTTCTTAGATTTTCTTCAGCCACTTGATCAGCATATACTTTATGAAAACTCTTTTGGACTGATTATTTATTTAATACCACAAATGATCATCCATTTCAAGAAATGAAGCACTATCATCCAGGCATGGTGATATGTTTCTTTTCGTCATTCTTCCTCGCTTGACTTTTCCTGAGAGTAGAGATTCGTGTTTTCTATTTTTCCTTGTAGTTTTAGTTTCAAATTTTTGTTTCAAAGAAAAAAATATGAGCAGCAATTAAGAACATATTACAATAATCAAAAGATCTAACTAAGGGTTTGTTTGATAACATAAAAAAGTGCTGAATTTGAATTTTTTCAGACATTCAGATGTTTTGAGTGTTTGATAAATGAAAATCCATTTACTGAACTTGTTAAGTAGTGCTGAACTTGTGTGTATTTTTTTCAGAACAAGAATCCTAACTGAATGTTTAATTCTAATAAGAATTACTAGAATTACTTCAATTACCTTATCTTATCTACCAAATCTACCCTTGTTTGTTAATTATGTTCAAAATTCTTATCTAATTAAACAATCTAATATTCTCTATCTAATGATTTTCTATTTCTTTTTTTCCCTTTTGAATGATTTTCACATCTTCTCTATACTCCTCATATAATATATTTCATCTTTTATATTAATTTGATTTTAAAATATATATTATCATTTTCATACCTAACATTTTTAGCTAATTAAATCATAGGTTCTATTTCTTTTTTGGATGAAAAAATATAAGGGCAAATTTGTCAAATTTAACTTATTAAGCATTCAGTTATAAATGTTTATCAAACAGTATAAATAGGTTTAACATTAAAATTCAGACATTCATATATTTTTTTTCAGTGCTTAAAATTCAGCAAATTAATTGTTTCAGTATTCAGATTTCAGAATTCAAACTTCAGAATTCAGATTCAGTTTTATCAAACGGAACCTAAGTGAACTAAAAAGCGGCAAATTGTAATGACTAAATTACCTAAAAATTGATAAACAAATTAAAAAAGACTTTTGTTAGTAAAGAAGAGAGAGAAAGGCCAAATCAGAAGTCCATTCTTTCACTATTTCAACCAGGAGCGTCAAATTTGGCTTCCAAAAACCATAGACGTATTCCCTTTGACTAAAAGATATTCAGGTTCCTGATTCTCTCTCTCTCTCTCTCTCTTTTTTCTGCTAATCTTCTCGAACTATGACAATATAATTTGATAAGCGTCCAGCTAATCCAGATTCAGCTTTGAGGGTCGCTAAGACATATGTATAACACGTAATTATTACCAAAAATAGTGGCAGCGAGCTTTCCCTCCAGCTAATCCACATTCAAATATATCCTCACTTGCAGCTTAATTGATTAATTACTTCGTAATTAAACCTCTGCAACTTTTTGTTCCTAACTTTAATGTCAATTCAACTTTTTGTTACAACTACAAGTCTACAAGTCAATAAGAAACAACAACAACATGAGTCAGCGACAGAAGAATTTTAAGAATTATTTATTATACACAAAAAAATACTTTTCAGAGGAAGAAAATATCTAGTTGCAGGTCTCCTCTGCGAGTCTGTAGTCAAACTCCTCTTTCACTCCGACAACGACGTCGGGGCACGGCTGTTTGTTTAAAATGGACAAGGGGCACGGACGGTTGCAGGCACAATCGTGCCCAACGATTTTGATCATTTTCAATTGCACGTAACTTTGATTACACACGGCGTAACTTTGTTTGCACAACGTGTAACTTTAATATAAAATTTTGCGAGTCTCACACACGATGTGAAAATCGATGCACAACTAGTTATCTGGATCGCACAAAAATTTTTGGCCAAATCATGGCCATTTCCGTTTAAAATCCAATAGGCATTACCCTCCGATTCTGACATTCAACGAATTAAATATTTTGCATAAGGGTATTTATGGAAGATAGACTTTGAATCTGTAGCCGACGTTGTACAAGATAGACTTTTTCTCGGGCCTCTCTAGCCGCCGTGATCAAGCGCTATTGGTCTTTAGACTTTGAATCTGTAGCCGCCGTGACCAAGCGCTAATGTTGCAATAACAAAAAAGAAAAGGTAATATGTCTATCGCCAACATTCTTACAGCGCGTCCTTGTCAGAGCTTGAGCTCTCCATCTATTTAAGCAGCTCCAAATACCAAGATTCCTTCATAGCAAACAACATCAATTGTAGCTACTCTCTTCTCATTTTTCCCCTACATTTCCAGTACACTAACCAAGGACCATGTTGTTTGCTTGTGCTATTATTGCTCTCATTATTGTGCTTTTCAGCCACAGGGTATACAGGTGGAGAAACCCCAAGTGTAACGGGGTATTACCACCAATGTTTTCAGAACCGGACTGGATCGGCCGGTTCGATCGCGAACCGGCCATGTCACCGGTCCGGTCCAGTATCAAACCCGGAGCCTAATGTAAAACCGCTACGAATCGGATGAATCGGACGAACCCGTCTAAACCGCAAACCGGCGGTTCTCAAATTTTCAAATATGCCTCAAATTCAAAACAATAAAAGTGAAAGCTATTAGGTTCGAACTTTGGTCTCCATGACCAGAATAACGTGCGCGTACCGCTAAACCACAGCCAGAGGATATGTAGAATGTTACTTGACTTACCTAAAAAACTAAAATCAGATTAAATAAAAAAAACCCTAAAAGACCTAGCAAAGTGCAGACGGCACATTTCTTTTCAGTTGCCTCGGCTTCACTTCCTCCACTCCTCAGATTCTCCAATCTCCAGTTCTCCTCTTGATTTTTTTTCTTAATTTTTCTTCATAATCCTTCCACTTCCTAATACCCATGACAAGATCATCACACTATTATCTTTAGACAAGACTCCAGAGCATTTCCATCTTGTGAGTTTAATTTTTGCCTTTTCTTGATTTTTGTTTTCTATATTATGTTTAGTTGATTTTTGCCTTTTCTTGATTTTTGTTTTCTATGTAGAGATTAGAGCACTTATTTAGTTTTTGTGACAATACATCATGACATTTGTTCCGTCCATAAATATTTGCCGTAACTTGTGTATATGTCCTGATTTAATTTATAGTTAAATAAAAAATCTTGCCTAAAGATAACCAAAAGGATCATGCCTAACAGCAAAGTATTTTTCGTTTGAATAGTGGAACAGGAATAATAGGAATTGGAAAATATCTAGTACTACATTGTTCATTTGCTTTCCTCTCGTACTACGATGAAATGCTTACTAGACAATAATTTGAAATGTGCAATAAGATGTTTTTGATTAACCATTTTAATTATATCCAAAATAGTTTGTTTCACCAACTGATAGGGAAATAAATAAAAATAAAGTAAGAGATGTATATTTGTCTAAATTGGTTCTTCTAGTCGAGTATACTTGAGGAAATAAAGGATGCAACGCAAGTAAAAGATGGTGATGAAGATAATGATTGGAATATAACATGTTAATTAGTGATGTTTAGTAGCAGTTGATTCTTTTTTTGTTTGGTTGTATCTTTGTTTTTCAAAATTTTTTGGCTTTTTCTTTAGTTTCACCAATTAGATTTATATTTTTTATAATAAACTTTTTAATTTTTTCAGGTTAAATTGATGAAATTGTGAAATGGGTGCTGTTGCCTTGTCATGCCAATGATGGAAGTTTGTTATTCAAATTATTTGCCTTGACTATGAGTTGGACTTTTCTATGAACTTTTTTTGAATTGTGGAAGAACGTCAACATTTATTTTATTTATTTTTGTGTTTTTGTTTGTGATAATTGATGAACATTTGGACTATATCTATTTATGTTTGTAATGAATTATGAAAATTTGCGATGAATTATGATATTTTAGTTATATTTATCATTCCAGGTTTTATGTATAACTTTTAAAAAATTTATTATTATCTCAACTTAAATTTAATTTTAAGTTATATTGATGAATGTATTTTAGGAACTTAAGTTATTAATAATCATGTTAAATTGTACATTAGCAGTCAAGTTTCAGTGTAGAGTATAGAGTGAAGACCTGTGAAATACTCAGTATTAAAGTTGCAACTGCAAAAAAAAAAAAAAAAAGACGTTGAACCGTTGAACCGGCCGGTCGGACCGTGAACCGGACCCCTCTCCGGTTCGCTGGCCGGTCCGAGTTTAAAAACATTGATTACCACCAGGTTCGATGGGATTACCAATTATAGGAGAAACAATTGAGTACTTCACCCCTTATGCATCCGATGATATTCCACCTTTCTAACGCTTTTTTTTTTTTTTGCCTCCTATTTTACTTCACACCCTTTTCATTTCCAACTACTGTGGATAAAACTGACTCCGGATAAAACTCAATACTCCAGTGGTTATCTAACCACTTCTTAACCAGCTATCACACACACATATATATATATATATATATATATTTTAATAATATGACAGCAGTAATAGTTAAGAATATTTTATCTTTGACTAGCTTTTCATTGTTTCCTTTTTTTTCCTCTTTGGGCAATTTCAGATACGGGCCAATTTTTCGCACGAGTATAGTTGGGCAGCCAATCGTTGTATCAACTGATGCTGACGTCAACTACCGCGTCTTCCAGCAAGAAGGTAATGCTTTCCAAATTTGGTATACTGAGAGTCTCTTCCAGATAATTGGGAAACAAAGTGTAGTTGCCCATCATGGAGGCTTCCACAAGTACCTCAAGAGCTTAACGTTCAAGTTTGTTAGCCCCGAAGCCTTAAGAGAGAAGCTAATATATGAAATGGATGAGAGCACTCAAGAATCTCTAAGATCTTGGAGTAAACTTGGAAAATTAGATGGTAAAGATGGAACTGCAGAGGTAAATTCATTAGCATCCTACTATTTGATTATATTAATCAGGACGAATTCGGACTATACGTACAGAGCATTGCTGAAAAGTAGTAATTAACAATCTCATTTTCTCCAGTTGGTATTTAAATATGCTGCCAAGAAGATGCTTGGCTATGAAGAAAGCAAGGATCAGCAAAAATTGAGAGACAGTTATAAGGCATTCATGGATGGCTTGATCTCATTTCCTCTCAACATCCCTGGAACACCATTCCACGCTTGCTTACAAGTAATCAATTGTTGTTGTTGTTCGTCATTTGGAATTCTTTTTATATTGAAAGATCGATGTTCATTATACCTCAAAAAAAAGATATTCATTATAAATATATGACTAAGTAAAATATATATGCTTTCATATATGCTGTATCAGATTGAACGAACGATATGATTTTTATGATTTTCATTTTCCAGGGACGTAAGAAAGCAATGAAGGTCATCCACGACATCTTTGAGAAGAAGCGCTCAGGCAATGATGGAGCTACGAATGACTATGACTTTGCGGACCATTTACTTGAGCAAATAAAGAAAGAAGACACTTTTTTGAATGAAGAAATTGCGAGGGACCTGGTATTTTTGTTTCTATTTGCTGCCCATGAAACGACTTCAACAGCTTTGACTGTGGCCTTGAGGTATCTAGATGGCCATCCACGTGTTATGGCTGAACTAAAGGTCCGTGACTTTCCGAAACTATTTGGCCCGCTGTCATCTGTATTTACCCTTTAATTCTCCAATTCTTGTGCAAGTTCAATACTTAAATGATTAATATTTTATATTTACTGACGGTATATATTGTTATGATTAGATGTTTACACTAACAAAATATGTAAGATTACTTCATACTTAAACAGTCAATCATTTTTGTAGAGAGAACATGAAAATATTCTTAAAATGCGAGAAACAGAAGGTTCTGCTATTTCATGGAAAGAGTACAAGTCTATGACTTTCACGCACATGGTACGTTTCAATTAACCAGACATTTCATTGTATCTATCATTTGAATCATATAGTGAGCTAGACCATTTACATCTTAAGTTTTGTTGTCTACTGTAGGTTATAAATGAAACACTTAGGCTTGCAAATATTACTCCTGGGATTTTGCGCAAAGTTGTCAAGGAAGTTGAAGTAAAAGGTATGCTTCAATATGTCATTTGGCATCTTCTTGAAAATCATTTGTCACACTTTCTTTATTTTGGACCAGTGATACCTTTCTCCTGCAGAAAAAAGGAAAAAAAAAAGAAAAGAAAGAAAGAAAAACTCTCTTTAGTAACTACTTGGGTCGGGCATTTTTTCATGGGAGTAATAATATAGAAAATAAATGATTTGTTTCCTTTGTTCTTCTTTTCCTCCATTATAACTTCCAGTTTTGACTAATAAGTGCGAATGATTTGCAGGGTATACAATTCCTGCTGGCTGGACCGTAATGGTTTGTCCATCATCTGTTCATTTGGATCCTAATGTATATAAAAACCCCCATGAATTTAACCCATGGCGATGGGAGGTAATTTGATCATCGACAGATTTGAGTAATATATGCACACAAGAAAGATAAACTTAGAAAACAAAAGTTAAACAAAATGAAGTAAAAATGATTCAGGGTTTTTCTGCTGTTTTTTCAATCAAAAGGGCAAAGAATTACACGCGGGATCAAAAAATTTCATGGCATTTGCTGGTGGTACGAGGCTTTGCGTTGGTGCTGACTATGCAAAGGTGCAGATGTCAATTTTTCTGCATTACTTGGTCACAAAATACACGTAAGGATTTCCAAATCACAATTCTCACCATCTTCGCTTAAATACATATAGAAGAAGCTAATTCCTATATAGTATAAATTGATGTCCACTTAACTTCTTCGGTTTTTTAATATGCATGATTGCAAGAAGAAAGTGATAACTGATCAAAAAACTTGTCTAATTTGAATTTTCAGCTGGAGAGTTACCAACGGAGCAGAGAGAATCCGGACACCTACTGGTATTCGTTTCCCCAAGGGATTGAATATTGAGATTTCAGAGAACAAATAGATTTTAAACCGGGCATGCACGAATAAAGCTTGTACTTTCAGCAGCGTATTTATGATGCAGTAATTTACTGTCATATTGTAATTTTACCTTCCAGCTGAGTTTCACTACATTGTAAAATTGCAAGTGTCCTAATAAACAACATTTTAAGTGGTGTCTTTCTTTTTTTTTTTGTCGAATACATCATAACTTCATTTCATTTTGTAAACTTGATATTACAAGATTTAGATACAGCAGATTCGCTTCCTCTGAGGTCACTTTGGGCTTCCTCTTGGAGCCACATGGGAAAACATACATCCCATTCAACATTTGTTGTTAGCTTGACAGCAAATTTTGCTACACTATGTGCACATCTATTCCCATCTCTATGCACAAAAGAGAAAGTACATTGTTCAAACAAACCTCTCATATTTGCTATATCCTCAAGGATGACCCCGATGCTGTTTTGCTGCTTTTGTTTCTTGTTTAGCATATCCACCACGTCTTTGCAGTCTGATTGAAGCTCAACTGCCCTCCAGTTTGCTTTCCAGGCCATTTGCATTCCCATCCTAATTGCTGCTGCTTCCTCCACCCGTGGCTCACTACATTTTACTTCAGCTCTTGCCCAGACTTTCATCAGCTCCCCTTCAGCATTTCTGGCCACAACACCTATACCTGTTCTCTCTAAATTTTGTGAGAATGCAGCATCAGTATTTAGTTTTATCGTACCCCGTGATGGTGGCCTCCATGTCTTAATTCTGCTTGAGATTGTTGTTTGTTGAATGAACTCTCCTGTTATATCTTGTTGGGCTTCTATATACTCATTCCATTCACCCACAGCTTTCTGCATTGTTTCCCTTGGGTCTGTCTCATAAACATCAAAAGCTGTCCTGTTCCTTGCCTTCCATATTTGCCAAAGGATATTCACAGTCAGCGCTATGTGGTCGTGTCCTTGCTCCCTAGTTTTTGCTCCTAATATCCCTTCCCACCATCTTACAAAATTTCCTCTCATATCCCTCAACCCATCCCATTGTATGGGTGCAAGTTTCCAGGTCGTTTCAGCCATGTTACAAAAGAACAACATGTGTTCTAACGTTTCCACCTCTTCCCCACAGCTACTACATATTGGACTGCCTTTGCCTGTTCGCTTATGTAGTTGCTCATTCACTGGCAGGCTATGATGCAGGCACCTCCATATGAAGTGCTTCAGTTTGTGTTTCAGTTGTAATGCCCATACATTCTTCCAAACTTTGGAGTTCTGTTGAGCATAACTTGTACTTCCTCTATCTCCTTGCCTTCTTTCCTTTTGTTTGTGCTTCCTTATTTCCATTGATACATCATATGCAGATTTTACCGTGAACGCACCTGATTTGGTGTATCTCCAATACAAACGATCCTGGCAGCCTGTGAAACTGAGTGGAATAGCTTTGATCTTTTGGATATCCTCTGCTATGAACCACCGGTTCAGTGTTTGCTGGTCCCAAGCTCCATCCACTATCAGCTCATCCACTTTTCTTAGTGTACACTGTGGTTCCCTTCTAGTCTTAATCCTCCCCTCCTCACTCCCTTGCAACCAGTTATCCTGCCAAATATCAACAGTTCTCCCATCACCTATTATCTTTCCTAGTCCTTTTGTCAGCAGTTGTCTTGTTCCAAAAATACTTTTCCATGTCCACGAAGCTGCTCCAGGAATGTCTTTCTCCCAGTTCTGTGGTTGTGCTAGGTACTTTGCCCTCATAATCTTGCTTACAAGCAAATCTGGACAGGACAGTATTCTCCACAGTTGCTTTGCTAAGAGTGCTTCATTGAACTTTTCCAAGTCCCTAAAACCCAGCCCCCCCTTTCCCTTCACCTGCGACATTTTTTCCCAACTAGTCCAATGTATTTTCCTCTCATTTTCTCCACCTCCCCACCAGAAATTTGCTATCATCTTATTGATATCCTTACATAGCACTTTTGGGAGTTTGAAACATGACATGGTGTACGTGGGCAGTGCCATTGCCACAGACTTAATCAAAATCTCCTTTCCTGCATGGCTAAGCAAATTCCTCTTCCATCCTTGTAGCTTATCTTTCACCTTGTGCCTAATATAGCTGAACACTTGTTGCTTTGATCTCCCTACTAGCATAGGTAGTCCTAGATATCTTCCATTGGCCGCCTCCTTCATATTTCCAAGTTCCGCACAGATTTCCTTCCTTAGCTCATGTTTTGTGTTGGCACTAAAGAAAACTGCTGACTTTTCATAGTTAATGGCCTGTCCTGAAGCTTGTTCATAGACTGCAAACATCTCTTTCATTTGTTTTGCTTCCTGTACGTTAGCTTTACAACAAAAAAGAGAGTCATCAGCAAACAAAAGATGAGACAATTTTGGGCAGTCCTTTCCCACCTTGACCCCTGTTACGACTGCATTGTTGAGTCTCTGATTCATCAAGTTTGATAACCCCTCAGCACAAATAAGAAACAAATACGGGGAGAGGGGATCTCCTTGCCTAATTCCCCTGGAAGGTTTCACATATCCCACTTTTTTGCCATTTACATTAAAAGAATAGACTGCAGTGGTGACACAGTTAAGGATCCATCTTACCCAAGTGGGACAAAAACCCATCTTCATCATCATTCTCCCAAGAAACTGCCACTCTATTCTATCATAGGCCTTTGATAGATCAAGTTTAAGGGTCATGAAACCATTTCTGCCTGTTCTCTTATTTTTCAAAAAATGCATCAGTTCATGTGCAAGGATGACATTATCAAGGATGTGCCTACCCGGGACAAAAGCAGATTGGGCAGGACTAATGCAGTTTGGAATGACTCTTTTTAGCCTGTTTGCTAACACCTTTGCAATAACTCTATAGACAACATTACACAAAGATATAGGTCTATACTGGGACAGGTTAATGGGAGCTTCTACCTTTGGAATCAAGGTCACTATTGTTTCATTCAAAGCTTTTAAAAGATGTCCCCTAGCAAGAAAACTTTGAATAGCCATCACAATATCATTTTTACAAGTATTCCAGTATCTTTGAAAGAACAAAGGGGACATACCATCCGGACCTGGGGCTTTATCCGGGTGCATAGAAAATAAAGCAGCCTTCACTTCCTTTTCATCCACTGGTTTAATCAGTTTTGCATTCATCTCCAATGTGACTGTACAAGGGACACCTTCAGTGACTGCTTCAAAGGCATGCGGTTGAGAGGATGTGTAAACTGCCTTATAAAAATTACATATTTCCTCCTCTATCTCCTGTTCCGTCTCACACCATTTCCCATCTTCCTTTTGCAGACATGAAAGTCTATTCCTTTGCCTCCTAGTTTTTACCCGTGCATGGAAAAAAGCTGTATTTTTATCCCCCTCTCTCAGCCACCTGCACCTTGCCTTTTGTGCCCAGTATGTCTCCTCTTGTTTGTACGCCTGACTCAGCTGCAATTTCAACTCAGCAATCTGCCCATTCTTCTCCTCATAATTTCCTGCCTTTGCTTCCAGGATCATTTTCTTCAACTCCTTTATCTTTTTTCCAAAATTTGTCTTATTTTTCTTATCCCATTGTACTAGACTTCTTTTGCAGTTCTTTATCTTCCTGGTCAGACTGAACATCTTGGAGCCTTGTTGTGGTTCTTCCCATGCTCTATCAATTTCTCCCTGGATTTGGTGATTTTGAGCCCAGCGTTTATCGAAATAGAACCTTCTCCCTTGTTGGCTTTTTTTTGGTATAGTGTCAATCATAAGCAAACTGTGGTCAGAGGCCTCATTTTGAATATGAACACACTTTACTGATTCAAAATGCATAGCCCAGTTCTGATTTGCTAATGCACGATCTAGCCGTTCTCTTATCTCCTTTCCCTCCCAATGAGAGACCCATGTCCAAGGCTTTCCTTCATAACCTATATCCACTAAATCATTTCGATTCACTAACCCCCTAAAATCAGTGAAGCTCCACTCTGGTCTTTGTCTTCCCCCCCATTTCTCCCCATTTGTCAAGATATCATTAAAATCTCCCGCCATGATCCACCTCTCCCCCCACTGATTCATTTTTCCTTCTAACTCCCTCCATTGGCTTCGTCTCTGTCTATCATCCGTACTAGCATATACTCCAATAAAGGCCCATTCACATCTTGCCTCCATATCCATCATGCGAGCAGTGATGTAAAAACTAGAGACCTCCACTTCTATCATTTTAATCCAGTGTTTCCAAAATAAAGCCAGACCTCCAGCCTTCCCTACCGAATCTACAACAGCACTGTCGTCAAAATTCAACCTCTTTTTTACCTTTTCCATAAACTTTTTTTGGTTTTTTGTTTCACTCAAAAATAAAACTCCTGGAGAGTGAAGGTGTATTACCTCCTTAATTGTTGAAGATGTCTATTGTAATTGTTGAAGATGTTATAATAGTTGCAGTTTGAGCTTCGACTAATTGTTTTTCTTCACCAAAATCAAGCCAAGAAACAATACAAGTATAATTATGCAGTAAGTATTGCTCCTTCCATCTTATAAGGTAAAACAATACTTGAAGAATTGCAATTTTTATTAATAGTGGATAGAATTTGAAACTTCATTTGTAGTTTCTGGCTCGTAAAGAATTGTGGGGCCATGATATTTGTTTAATCCTAGGTTTGTTGAAAATCTTAGATATTTGAAAGTTTTACCAAATCTTAGATTGTTGTTGTGGTCTTAATTACTTGATAACTGCTACATACTACAACAACTTATGTTTTTTGAGCTACAATTCATAAGAGAAAATATCTACTCTTTTGTTATTTTCTATCTCATAGACTGGCAGAAAAAAAAAAGTGTTTGTAGAGTAATACTCTCTCAGTTGTACAGACTAATGAGAGTAACAGCATGTGTGGTTAGACTGTTATATCCTGGGAGTGACAAGCCGAAGATTCTACGACACCGAAATTGATTCTTTTGCAGAGGCTTGCATCATTTTAAAGAGAGCGAAATATCCATACCTCAACCCATTACATTTGTGCATTATTATATTATTATTTTGACTATTTTATTATAGTTAATTTTATTATTGTTATTATTATTATTATTATTATTATAACCATTGTTAATTTTTCTATTTGACATTTGTATAATTGTTCCAGCGGAGCAACAATTTTAAAGTGATTCAGAACAAGATGGAGTTCAACTTACAAGTCACTTGACTTGAATAGCCTACCTATGGACGAAAAATGAGAAGATCTCAACTAATGAAACATGTTAACAATAAAAGAATGCTTATGAAGAAAAAGGGAAGTTGTTGAATTCCATTACTAGTATTATAATGACTTTTATAGTTTCTATGAAACTTCTTGTCCTAATACCAAAAGTCTTGCAAGGCTTAATAGGAAAATATGGCACTAGAGAAGTAGATCCGAAAGAGTTCAAATTGCTGAACAATTACAACTTGTTGCTGCACTAGACAAGTTGCTGCCATGCATTTTGAAAGAAATTTTTAAAGGTGCCTTCTTAACAAGTAAAAGTAAACTTCCAATGGGTATGATTAATTGGGTCATTTACTCTAATCGCAATAGATATATACTCCATTGCATGTTATAAAGTTGTGAAAAATAGTGGGGTTTCATAGTAATTTCTATGCTAATATGCAAAGAACTTGATCTTTGAATGTGATGTGTGTTTAGTTGTGTATCATTAATGCACTAAAATAGTGGGGGTTTTTTTCCTTTGCTAAAAATTAATGCAAAGAATCTGATATATTATTGAAGATTCTCAATAATATGGATTTTTATTGTGAATAACGAAAAAAAAGAATGTGTAGAATTTCATGTGGTACCATGTTATTTTTGCAACTTGTGAGTATGAATTTTAAAGTTGCAATTAAGTGCAATGTTAAATGACATTGAGTATAATGGTTTTGGATTTCTAAATTCTTTCTTTGAATTTGTGCAAATGGATATACACTCGAAAGTGTGAATATAATGTGAATACACTTGAAGTAAGTATTTCATATTCTTGCAGGAAGAAGTTCTATGGAAATTCCATTGAGATAGCAAAAATGGTTCCAAGTAGGTCTATGGAATTTACTGCTTGAAGATTGGAATTGGCCCTGTTTGAAGAGTAGAATCGTCAAATTTTCATCTTCCAACTTCTATTCCAATTCCAACACCTTTGTAGATGATCTCAGGTTCTTTGTTCTTTGGACTAGAATATCTGTGTGAGCCCTAATGCAACGCATGAGGATGCCCAGACTTTGGTTAATTTACAACTTTAGCAAATATGTAATCAAGCAATTGGATACTGATATGCAGATAAAATTCTCAATTAAATAACTTTTATTGCTTAAATAAACTTTTTAAAGCTATTATAATTCAATACACCGAATTCCTTTGTATAATGCTTGCGATGTGCAGGATCATATACAAGAATGGTCATACTTAGACTAAACATACTCCTAACAACGGTGAACTTTATTACTCCAACGCCATTGTTTCCGCGACCAGGAACAAGATTAAGCAAGCATGTGCTATGCACTGACCCTTCCCACCGTTCGTATGCTGCAATGGAGTTGATCTCGTCTATAAATCTGTTCAAAGCACCTTCATACCTGCTGTTAATCACCATTAGCACATGAGTAACATTTGAAAATTTTGCAAATGAAGTAAAATTTTGTTTAGAAAATCTCTCATATTCTCGCTGTATCAGACCAGAAAGTTGAAGCTAAGTGAGCCTCAACCAAGTACAGTGCATTGGAAAAGAAGTCAAAATTCTGACTCAGTAAAGATTAACTTATGTATCTTTGTGGAATAAAGATTAATGAATAAGAAGAAAGACTAATATCTTTCAGGTGTAAAACTCAAAAGACACTAAATAATCATAAACTTAAGCACAGTCTTTTAAAATGGCAAAGAAAAATATGTACAACAATCAAAATTTTCTCGTAATAAAAAATGACAAAAGAACTAATAAATTAAACTCCTAGATATAAGGTGAACAAGGTTTTTTCTTCTAAACCCTTGCCTATTGCCCAAAAACTTCAGATTACATGTGAATGTTTACACAATCTCGACAATTGCATTGGGGGGCAAATAGGGAGATTATACGGTTATCTAAAAGTATTGGAACCCATAAAAGTACATCATGTGGACATGGCTCTGAGTTTCTTCGGCTCTGGTACCACAGACCTAGATGTTACGCAAATAAATTACTATAAAAATAAAAATTGCCAATTTGGCAATACTACATAGATGCATCCTAGAACCAAAAAGTAAATGAAGACCGTACGTCAGATAAAGTGAGAAGATAAGGAGAATGATGATGATTTTGGAGCCCAGTTGAATTCACATTGATATATGAACATCCCAACCCAACCAATTTGATCCTCAAAGTGCTCAATACTAGAGCTAGAAGGAGTGCAAGACACGCTGATAAGAGTGAGAATGGCTAGGGAACTTCAAGAGTATGTATCAACTCTTCAAAAGGGGTATGGCAGTTGGGCATTCTGTACCTTTTAGATATACATTTGTAGGGACAAACTGATTTGGCAACATCCCCTGTAGCAAATCATACCCAAAATGAAGTTAGATCTATCATGTCCAATAATGGAGCAGATAATTGAGAAATGGACTTCTAAGAAAATTAGAGCTCATTGCATTACATCACCTCATACACAGATAAAAAAAATGCATGACTGTTAGGGTGAATGTTTATATTTAACTTTTGGTGAAAACCATCACCTATCAAAATCTATATGGCGATTATTAAGAAATAAATTAACAGAAAAATTGCGGAAGCATACCTTGATTTATGTTGACAAACTAGTGCTTGAATCCCTGAAGATATTGGGGAGACCTTCCAGGTCAACACATATTTGCCAATCCTTGAGAGAGTTCTTTAATTTCTCTTTGGTATCTTTCCTGACAATGGGATATCAGGAAAGAGTTATTTTGTCTGCACTAGAAAATACGACAATAAGAATACTTGTGATCTCGTAAATGCACCAAAACTATACCTGCTTTAAACAAATAGAACAGGCAATTTGATGAAAACAGCCCCGACATCCAATAACAATTGCAGGATAACCACTTGACAAAAAAACACTACTCATAGGGCAACTCTCCCTTTTATATTGTTAGATAATTGCAGGATAACCACTTGACCAAAAATACCATTCATAGGGCAACTCTCTCTTTTGTATTATATATATAATTATATTATTTTTTTTTTAAATTTAGAGTACTTTAGTTTTTTAATGTAAGAAACAATCTAATTAATGTTACATGTTTGACTAAAATAATAAAAAAAAAATAGCACACCATATTGCTTTTCAGTTTAGAGTCATTAGGAAAAATGAATGTGTTATAAAAGTTTATAATAATTATATATATTAAATACGAATATGTTAGTAAAATAAGAAATTAATTCTTTTAAAAAGGAAGTAAGTTAACCATCTAACTCACATACAGGGCGGAAATAATTTTATGTTTATAGAATGGAAAAATAACAATAAAGATAAGGGCATAAAAAAATTTGTAATAATTATATACATTTAATTTGGATATATAGACTAATATTTTTTTTTTTATAATTGTGCGTCTTAAATAGTAGAAGGATTATAAACCATTTTTAATTCCAAATCTTGACACGTTAGCCAATTTTCGTTACCTGTGATGACAATGTTGGACTTCAATTTTTTTTTCAGTTCAATTTTTGGGAATCATGCAATTAGAAGTTTCTTGTCAACATGGTAGACAACTACTCCACCCAATGCAATGAGTAATAAATTGCATAGAAAGAGAGGCACACACAGAGCTTTTATTTACCGCCTCACAAAGTAAACCACCAACGGGAAATAACCAAAATAGTCAATTGACAAAAATAGCCTCCACATCCAACAATAATTGCAGCATAATCGCTTGACCAAAAAGTACTATTCATAACCCAACTCTCCCCTTTTATATTGTTAGATATTATCTTTTATAAAGAGAAAATAAGTTCATGGCTTAGCACGCACATATAAATAGAATGAAAACTATAATAATAAAAATAAGGGCACTAAAAATTTTCTAATAAAGAAAATAAATAGAAGATTAAAAGAAAGAATCCGTGTATACTTAATCCAGTTGAAGAAGATAAAAGACCGAAGCAACTCCGTTTAGGAGTTTCAAGTGGGAACAGGTGCGACTTAGGAGGAAAAGTAGGAGCTTTGTGCGGCTCACTTGGAGAAACCAAACACACACCTGAAGGACAAATACAAAAGCCAACAAAGTTGTCCATAATTACCGAATAACTGCTTGACCAAAGATCAATTTCCAGCATAGCCATTGCCATCCAATTCCAAAAGACCAAAACGCCCCTCGAAGTCACAAAAATAACAGCATAACCGCTTGACCAAAATGTCACTATTCATTTGCCAACTCCCGCTTTTATTATATTACTAGTGGGATGGCCTGCACGATGCGCAGGAGAGCTAATATTTCCCGTGTTAAGTTGCACAATTTTTAGTTATTGTGTATTTGTTGTAGTGTAGAGAATTATATGATTAATATAAATTATGTGGTGTGGGTTAAGTGATTATAAAGGTGGGAAAAAGTATAGTTGAAATTACAAAGCGAAGGAAGTGTTGTTACATTTATGGAATTCACTCCACAAGATAGTTACATTGTGACAGCCCCACCTTCCCCTAAGGCGAACCAAAGAGGTTAGCGGACCGCCTGCCCAGCTCTCGCCAGGACTAACGAGCAGTTTAGAGCAATCTAATACGTTCCGGAACTTACAAACGCGCGTAAACAAGTCAAAATCCCAAAATAAAAAAAAATGAAATCGGAGCCGGCCATGAATAGTAACCGACCCGTCAGAACCCAACCAAATATCAAGCAAACATTCACATCTTGACATTTAGCATTTACAATCCAAAGTGGCATACAAAAGTATTCAAAAGTGGATACATGTATGGTTTGCCAAATCAAAAGAGAAACGGACCCAAAAGTACATTTAGGGTTTCAATCAAAGAGCTATACAAAAGATATATCCATCTAGCTCAATTCGGCAACCAACTATCAAATCCAGTCCAAAAGTATTTATTTTTCCTGTAAGGAAAACAAAAGGAATAGGGTGAGTTTACGCCCAGTGAGATAATACCACTCAAGCAGCAAAGTTTACATAAGCATAAAGCTTTTCATTCCAATTCATCAAAAGTAAGCAAAGTCACACATAAAAAGTGGTGATAAAAGGATACGGGCGGCTCTCAAGAGCCCTTTTCCTCGTTTGCATTCTTGATCGAACCTCATTGACTCTCCGTCAATGTTTCAAAGTAACCAACCGTAGACTCCACTTTACTTCCATTCCTTCCACCCAACATACCCCTACCGAGCCCGAACTCCAAACACTTGCAATGTGGTATTACTCGAGTATACCGGAATCGAGAGTCTCTCATACTACAAGATTCCATATAACAGTCCCCAAGGTTCATTAATTGGCACGACCAAGCCCTCGCCGGCTCGATTCAATCAACTACCAATGGGGTTGAGCTCAATGGTAACAATCATGGTCGTTGGATACTCGTCCAAACGATACCAAGTCAAGTACTTTCATTTCATGTAACATTCCAATAACATGATAAACAATGATATAAGGCATATAAGTGAGAGTGATCAAGTACACCCTCACTTAAATCAATATCGAAGGTGCAGTAAACATTCAACACATCCAGTTCAAATATCAAAGCCATAGAGTAACACACAAGTGAGTAGTACACTCACCAAACTTGAAAATGATATTTCATGCACCTCCGTCAAAGGAGCGTCGTGAACCACCGTCACGCCCTAAAATATGCAAACAAGTACAATGAGACTCGATAACGAGTCATAAACCAATGCCAAATATTACCAAAATAGGGTTCCATAAGCATACATAAGTATTAGAGGAAACCAGAAAAATCCGGAAATGGAGTTAAGCGCTAACCCAAAAAAAATAGTTTTTGATATCATTTTGCGGTTTTGGCACCAAAGGCACTACGATTATCGGATGAAGGTTCGGATGAAGGTGCAAGATACACCGTTTCGAAGCTAAGAGATAGGGCTACAATGTTGCAGAAGGTCACTCAGCCCAGTTTCGAGTGTAACCAGGTCAAAAATGCAATATACTACACTAGAACCGCAAAAACAGGTTCACAAATCGCATTCTGGTGCAAACATCATAAATCAGGCTTACCTAAGTCCAAATCCAGTAATTCCAAAGCCATCCGAAAGCTAAGAAACAGGGATACAATTCATCAGAAGACCTCAACAACCAATTCCGAAGTATTCTCAACCAAAATAACCAATTACAGACGCAACTATCAAATTCGGGTAAAACCAGGGCAGCAAGGGTAATTCCATCTTTTCTCAAGGTACACTACTCCGATTGACCTGAAATTTTACAAGCATCTCTACAATATCATTCCCTATAACTTTCATGTTTTAACCCAAAGCCAATTCGGCCTCTAACTATGAGCTACAGTGCCAGACAGAATGAAGAACAATGAAACCCTAACTTTCCAATTTTCTTTTCAAAACAGAAATTGCTTGCAATTAACCACTTTTTCCACCTTCTATCTTCCTTAAATATCATTTCCAATCATCATACATGACCACATAATCATATTCATATGAAAACAGAAAAATCACCAATAATTATAAAACTTCACCAATTCAACCAAAAATCAAGATATAATCCATAAAATTGCATCTTATACCACCACCAATCATGAATTAAACATCGTTAGATGAAGGAGAGGGGTCCTTCACTACTCACCTTAGCAATACAAGAGAGAGAGCAATTAATCACCTTAGCCTTCCAAACAACTCCACTAAACACCTCACAATCACTCACTTAAGGTTTTCTATGGAACAAAAACAAGAATAGATGGTTGAGTTAGTGGATTTGAGCAAGAGGGAATCAAGAAGTTGAAGAGGTTTTCTTTCTTTTTTCCTTGAGGTTGGCCGGCCACAAGAGCTTGGAAATGAAGCAAATTTTGGTAAGTTTTTAGTTTATTTAGTCAAATGGTAAAACATGGAATAGTAGTCAAAAGGTCAACCCAATAGCCAAGTGACACTTGTCACTTTATTTAATGCATCTCTATCTTTTTGTTTCCTCTCACACCAATCCAAATAGCAACCTCTAATTATCTCTTAACACCCGGTAAATTAAATCCAGTATCCAAAACTTAACCTAACTGGCCGAATTTTTCCGAACTTTTCGTCCTAGTGGGTCCCACGTCCGGTATACGCTCTTAATTTCTTAAAAACTATGCGATACTAGAAAAATCATTTAAAAACTATATCTGCTCCTTAAAAGTATCTAGAAATTTTTCTAATCACGAAAATGCAGAAAACAAGCCATTGAATTTAATAAAACCTAGAAAATGGAAAAAAAAATACGGATTCTCACATACATGCATAGTTGGACTGATAGTTACATGAAAGTAGAACAAAAAGATGGTTACAAAGTGCAGGAAGTGCAGTTACATGGATGGAAGTCAGTCCATAAGATATTACATGCATAGTTGGGTTGATAGTTACATGATAGTGGAACAAAAGTGCATCCGGAATTGATGTCATTAGAGTAGCAATGTTAAATAATTGCGTTGAGTTTGTGAACAATGTTATTCAGTGGATTTCATTGGACTATGTTTATTAGAGTAACAATGTTAAATAACTGCGTTGAGTTTGTGAACATTTTAATTGTATTTAGATTATATTGGATACACTTGAAAAAGTTCATCGTCAAATATCTGAAGTGCATATTTGTTCAATCCTAAGTGAGTAAATACGATAGTATAATCTACTTTAATTAAATGAAAATTTGTCAACTTTTTCCATCCATTTGTTAAATAATTTTCCTCAACTTTTATGTCCCAAGTCTTTTGTTGACAATAGAGCACAATTATGCTATCTTTATTTGGTAGAATATGGAAGGCATCATCTGGATGTAATTCCTGTCATAAAAAGATGTGAAATTTTTGTAAGAATATTGATACACTGATATGCTAAATATTTTGTGTAATATGAAAATTACCAAGTAGTCTATATCATATGGTTGTATTGTCACATAGAATTGAAACTTTGTTAGTAGTCCTTCTATTGGGCAGAATGTTCCTGCAGTTTTTTTGGATAACAATTAGGTTGATAAATTGTGTTTAATTAGAGAGTAATAATTTTGTACCATACCGTATTCGTTTGGCCATAGTCTTGGGCTGGTAAAATGTTCCATTCATAGAAAGTTGAGCAACGATTTGGAGCAAATATCTGCACTCGAAAGGCCATTACACCTACGTGAAAGAATTGGATCATGAAATTTTCTTGTATTTGGTGATCGCATAGAAATTCTTTCCAGCTAGAATTTGCGGGACTTTCATGTAATCTAATAAACCAAAATTTGTTTCCATTTTTTAGTATTGCTGTTCTTCGCATATGGCATCCTATATGCGGCAAAAATTTGGCTGGTATGACCTGAAAATTAGTAGCAAAAGTAAGAAAAAATTAAAGTGGATTTTGATTTGCAATATATTTTGTTGAAAATATTGATCTTACCATATGCTCTGTTTCTTCTCTACTAAAGTACATCAAAAAGTTTTTGATTGGTGATGTTGTATGGTAGGCAAAAATAAGTGAATAATATTTAGTGATTTAGTTGTTGATAGAATTTATATAGATGGGGTTTATAATAGTGGCAATTTGTGTATCTGACTCGTCGCTTATTTGCACAAAGAATTTTGGATACCGTTGCAGTAAAAATCTAGTTGGATATACTGACAAAAAATGTTGAGCTCAGCACTTGAGTAATTTGCCGGATATCTTACTGCCATTTTCATTGGTACAACATGTAGCAGTAGTAAAAGATGCATATAAAAGATCCAAAAGACCAAAGCGCCCCTCAAAATCACAAAAATCACGGCATAACCGCTTGACCAAAAAGCTACTGTTCATTCTCCAACTCTCTCTTTTATATATTTAGATATTATATATTCTATATAGATTAAGCAGACTTTCTAGAGACGTCCTTGCAATCATTTTCAACAAATTTAGAAATGTTTAATATAAAAGTCTTCTTTCGTCAGCTTTCCTAAACAGATGCCTAAGACTAGTCGTTGGAAAGGTGTGACAAACCTGCCAATCCCTTCCTGCCATGTTGCTGTCTTCCTTCAAATCATATAATACAAATGTGAACATCACGTAGTGGTGCTGCGTGTACCTTTGGCAGTTTACTCCAAAGTTGCTTTGATAAGATTTACGAATGCACGGGCCTACTTTTTTATTTTCCTTATCTTTATAAAAGCAATCATAATTAATAGATAGCTGTGTTTGAATATAAAATTATTTGAAATATTATTTGATTTGCGTTATGAATACGTTTTTTAATTATTTTTTTATATTTTAAATTATTTATATATTTATATATATACTTCATTCATCTCAATTATTTAGTCATATTCGGAGAATCCAATATTTTAAAAATAGTAGTTTAATTGTGATGTTTATAGACAAATTAAAATTTTAAATCTATATCAATATATATTGCAGAGTGGGTTTTTAGGAGAGACCCTTTCAATCGTTTCCAAATTTTTCATTCTTTTTTATAGATTTTTGTATTTATTTTAATATATAAAAAGTAGTGGGTTATAACCAACCCTATCACCAGACAAATTTAAAATTTAAAACTTTCCCACTATCTATTTCATAAACCGTTTATAGTTTGTTATTTATACTTTAAATCCTTTTTACTCCTTAATTAAAGACAAATGCTCATTTGTATGCTATTTTAATACAATTTTATATTTTTATAATTAAGAAATATTTATCACTAAACTAATCCTATAACCATCCCTACAAATGAGCTTTACAAATTACAATCATGTTTCAAAAAAATCATAAATGTGCAACTAAATGTAACGTTATAACCAACTCTATCACCAGTCAAATTTAAAATTTAAAACTTTCCCACTATCTACTTCACAAATGTGCAACTAAATGCAAAGTTGAGGGGGTAAAGTGCAACTAAATGTAAAGTTAAGGGGCTTACTATATTAAACCCTAAAAAAAATCGCAAGAACGGAACCATTGATTTTTTTCCCTTTAGGATGGCTGGACATCCATGTGCAGTGACCAAAAAATTTTCCCTCTCTTAATGAACGTAAGATGGCCAATTTATTTATTTTTTCAAAATGAACAGGGTTGTTTCAGATCCTAAAAAAAAAAAAGAAACAAACCCAAGTTCCTCCATTGTTATGATTTTTTCACAATTATTCTAAGAAATTTGTTGAATTGAGTTTTTTAGGGCAAAGAATGAGATGTGTGACCAGTCCTTTTTTTTTTAATTTGCATGACCAGCCTATTGTTGACAAAAGTTTAAATTTTTTAAAAAGTATACAAAAATTAGGGGAGATAATATTAGGAGTTTATAGTAAATTTACCATACTTCTGGTGTGGTTTTTGCCTGTCCAATACCATGAAAGAATATAATAAGCCATTATCAATTATTAAACGCTAAGTAGAATTCGGAAGCATACAATATGATCAAGAAACAGCAGAACCAATTAGGACTAGATTTTGATTCAAAAAAATTAGGACTAGATGCCACTGGCACGTTGCCGTAACTTGCAATGCTCCACATTTCCCCCACGTTTCCCACTCCAGTTAAGAGTTCTCTAATTTAAAAAATGTTTATCTTTTAACTAATCCTATAACCGCTTCTAAAAATCCTATAATCATGCTCACGTTTTCTCTACATTTCCCCCACTTTTCCACTCCAATTAAGAGTCCTCCAATTTAAGAATTCCACTCCAATTAAAAGTTCTCCAAAACATAGTATCCTCATTCAACTTTCTTGCGTGCTCACTCCAATTAGGAGATCTTTCTTGCGTTTTCCCCAAGAACTTATTACCTCCTTCAACTTTTTTATGGTATTCATCTTAGCCTTTAACCTAATACCACTATGGAACATGCCCGCCTACAAACGTTTCAACGTCAGCTAAATTTTAAACTCGCAAGATAACAAAGGAGAAAACATTTGTTTAGAAAACGAAACGTACATGTTTTATAGGCTATGCAAAAATTGTGGACAACTATGTGAAGGTCATTGTTCAAAAACAGTATGTATGCATTGTAATGACGTGGTCGACACTGTTGTTAGGTAATTAATTTCGTGTATCTTTAATTTCAACATATTTTTTGTATTGTATATAACATTTTATTTGTGAAACAGATATAATGTTAACATACAAATCAGAGATTCCAGTGGTAACATGTATCTTAATCTACAAGACAGACATGCACGATTCGTATTTGGTTGTGATGATTCTTATCTCAGAGAATTACAAAGGAAGGTAGAATTTTTTTATATATATTTATTTTTTATAATGCTATTTATATGCTATGTAAAAAAATACGTTAATTTTGAATTTCGTGCGTACTTAATTCTCAAGAAAATGGTGATAGATTGTTCAACCAACGAATCAATTCATGCAAAGATCGTGCATTTTCATTTGTAGTACGCACTCCACAAAATTCAACAGAATTAATTAAATCACCAATTTTGGCTTTCGTACTAAAAGTTGATTTGTGTGAAGAGTGTTCGCATCTTCATGCAAGATTATCAAATCGAATGCATAATATTTGTAAGTATTTCATTTTAACAACATTCAATTACATTCATTTTTATTCATATATCATTCATTTTCTAATATAAATTTCTATTATTTTTTCAGGATCCATCTTCTGAAAAAAGGCAGTTCTTGAATAATACACATTCTATCATATTTCAAACTATTGTTAGATAGATGTTATATTTTAATTATATTGGCACAATTTTTTAACTTTTTTTTATTCACCCTTTTATTTTCATTTTTTTCAATAATGTCAGCACCATGCATAGCACGAGTATTCATACTAGTTTGAATAGTAACATGTATGTGATTAAAGAGAAAACTTATATTAAAAAGAAAGATTAAAATATGATAAATATTTGGAAATATTTTAAAATGATTGAACGGAAGGAGTATAAATTATATTACAAAAGCGATGCCATATTATATCATATGATTGATTGTCTTAATCACGAAACGATACTTAAAAGAAATGTTGTTTTCGTAATTTGTGAGCCTTGATTAGAACAACTAAAGCGGCAAAATTTTAGTGCGGTAAATTATGACTATCCCCAGCGTCGTGTCCATGAAAATCAAATTATGAGGTGTGGCCCAAGAGAATTTTTTTATTCTTTTATTTGTTGATATCAACTTGCCGGAATCCCGTACACGAGATTGCTTTGGAATTTGTGGGGAAAGAGAGAAGAAAAAACAATAATGTCAGTTTCGGGAGCAGCACATGCGTTGAAGCTACGTGTCGTGCTAAAATGGCACCAGATTCACGTTCCTCCGATGGGAAGGCCCATACCATTCTTACCATATACAATTCAATGATAAAGAGGGTCAGGCCATAGAAAAATCCGCTCCGTCCCATTGATATCGCCATACTTTCTTTGTTGGATTGTTGCAAATTATTTGTGATTTATATAAATTAGATGATATATTTCTATTTAATTTCTCCATTTACTCATTTACTCCTGAGACACTCCTAAAAGTTCAATGCATGAATCTTTTTATGAGTTCACGTACTGGGAGTGTTTGGATACCAAAATTATTTCAAATAATATTTTACTTGCATCACAAACACATTTCCAAATTATCTTTTTATATTTTCAACTACTTTTTATCTCACATACATCACATCACAAAAAGTGTTACAGTAATTATTCTAAATAATACACTATCCAAAATTTTAGGTGAACTTTATTACTCCAACGCCATTGTTTCCGGGACCAGGAACAAGATTAAGCAAGCATGTGCTATGCACTGACCCTTCCCACCGTTCGTATGCTGCAATGGAGTTGATCTCGTCTATAAATCTGTTCAAAGCACCTTCATACCTGCTGTTAATCACCATTAGCACATGAGTAACATTTGAAAATTTTGCAAATGAAGTAAAATTTTGTTTAGAAAATCTCTCATACTCTAGATGCATCAGACCAGAAAGTTGAAGCTAAGTGAGGCTCAACCAAGTACAGTTCATTGGAAAAGAAGTCAAAATTCTGACTCAGTTCATAGGTGCTAAAAGCACTTTAAATTGTTGTTTTTGTGGCTAAATTTACCAATTTTATATTCAAATTTACTACTTTACCTTCTTACTTTTCAAGTTTCTGAGACTTGAAAACTTCAATGACCACCAGGGCATTAAAAAGTATTATAGCATTAAAATATATGACAATATACAGGGTAGAGATTTGTAATAATAGAAATCTTATTTGAATAAATAAATATTTTACTTTGACTCTATAGATGCACACGCCCCCCCTACTTTTAAACTGAACACACTTTGAGATTTGCTTCTAGAATGCAACAGCAAAAGGATAATTTTGTTTATTTTTCATTCTTGTGACACGTAATGTGAAGAACGTCTCATGCAAAATTGTTTTATTCCATTCTTGTATGTTTAGGTACCTTGAAAAAATTATTTTATTCGTGCATGTACCTTGACACGTATTTCAACCGCTTGTTCCTAACTTTAATGTCAATTCAACTTTTTGTTACTACCACAAGTCAATAAGAAACAACAACAGGAAGAGTCAGCGACGGAAGAATTTTAAGAATAGTATTTATTATACACAAAAAAATACTTTTCAGAGGAAGAAAATATCTAGCTGCAGGTCTCCTCTGCAACTCTGTAGTCAAACTCCTCTTTCACTCCGACAACGACGTCGGGGCACGGCTGTTTGTTTAAAATCCAATAGGCATTACCCCCCGATTCTGACATTCAACTAATTAAATATTTTTTGTCAAAATAAAAAAAATAAATTATTAAAAAGATATATATAAATTATTAAAATCCAACCGGCATTATCCTCCCCTGAGATTTCTGACAATTTTACTGAGTTCTCCTGAACTTTAAAAAATTACACATATCTTCCTTTTCATTTAAAATGGCAATTTTATCCTTAAATATTTTAATAAAATTCTTTTATTTGGTATGCTTATACTTAGAATGAGTTTTAAAATTATTTTTTCATTCTTTCTATAGAACTACCACTATTGCATCTAGGTTTCAATTATAACCAAATGTCGAACTAATGATTTTTTTTGACAAGTTAATTTTATTTGTAATCCAATGTTTTTACTGATCTTTGTTTTCTATTTTTTTAGTATTAAAATTAACAATAAATCAAAAAGAAATGGCCCAAAAGCACTACTAAATTATGATAATCCCACTACTCCAAAAAATTTATAGATTCTAAATGAATTATTTCAACATTTTCTTTTCTATCTTATAAATCTAAATTCATAATAAAATACTATAAAAAATATCATATTATAGTAGTAAAATTATTATTATAGTCGTTTATCAAATAGCAGATATAGACATGAAAAATTTGGCATTTTTCCTTATAATTATACTAAATAATCTTATAATTATATAGAAAAATAAATTAAGACTCATTCCACAAGGACATTTTGGGTATTCATTTAAAAAATTGTCCAAATTAATATTATTTTAAGATTTTGTTACTAAAACTATCAAATCAAAGGAGGTAAGTGTAATTTTTTAAGCCTTATAAGAGCTCAGTGAATTTGTCAGAAACCTCAGAGCAGGTTTTCGAAATTATCCCAAAGAACAATTTGGCAAACTCGAAAATTGGGTTAATTCCACATACCTCCCGCATGGTTTCCAATAATTGCACAAAACTTCCCTTAAGTTTTAGAAATTACAACTACAAGTGTCGAACAAAAAGTTGTAGATAAGATTTATTTATCAAGGTAATGACTCAATTAGGCTACAAGTGAGGATGCAATGTCAAGTTCCGGACGAGCTTTGAGGGTCGCTAAGGCACTCTGTATCCTCAGTGAGATTTAAAATCGTTATTACCAAAAATAGTGGCAGAGCTTTCCTAATATCACAATCTTTCTTCGTCGCAAGTGGCTTGAATCTGTAGCCGGCGGTGTACCCTTTCATAACTCACAGTTTTTTGTATGAGTGTTTCGATAAATGGACTCTGCGAAGACACTTCAAAAGCCGGCAACTTTTGAAGTGCTCCGCAGCACTTAACTACTAAACCCCCCAAACCCCCCCAAGCCGGCGGTGTACAAGATAGACTTTTTCTTGGGCCTCTCTAGCCGTCGTGACCAAGCGCTATTGGTCTTTACATTGACTGTCCACCGGAGCCCATTTTGCCTTTTGCCTATTTAAGCAGCTCCAACTTCCAAGATTCCTTCATAGCAAACAACATCAATTGTAGCTCCTCTCTTCTCATTTTTCCCCTACATTTCCATCACTAACCAAGGACCATGTTGTTTGCTTGTGCTATTATTGCTCTCATTATTGTGCTTTTCAGCCACTGGGTATATCGGTGGAGAAACCCCAAGTGTAACGGGGTATTACCACCAGGTTCGATGGGATTACCAATTATAGGAGAAACAATTGAGTACTTCACCCCTTATGCATCCGATGATATTCCACCTTTCGTACAAAAAAGAGCGGCTAGGTATGTCTAACCTTTTTTTTTTTTTTTTGCCTCCTATTTCTCTTCGCACCCTTCTCATTTCCTACTATCCGATACAGAATTTGAATCTTAAACTAGACTGTGGATAAAAGTCTAACACCCTCTCCTAATCATTAGGCCAACCTCAATACTCCAGTGGTTATCTAACCACTTCTTAACCAGCTAACACACACACACATATATATATATTTTAATAATATGACAGCAGTAATAGTTAAGAATATTTTATCTTAACTAGCTTTTCATTGTTTCCTTTTTTTTTTTTTCTCTTTGGGAAATTTCAGGTACGGGCCAATTTTTCGCACGAGTATAGTTGGGCAGCCAATCGTTGTATCAACTGATGCTGACGTCAACTACCGCGTCTTCCAGCAAGAAGGTAATGCTTTCCAAATTTGGTATACTGAGAGTCTCTTCCAGATAATTGGGAAACAAAGTGTCGTTGCCCATCATGGAGGCTTCCACAAGTACCTCAAGAGCTTAACGTTCAAGTTTGTTAGCCCCGAAGCCTTAAGAGAGAAGCTAATATATGAAATGGATGAGAGCACTCAAGAATCTCTAAGATCTTGGAGTAAACTTGGAAAATTAGATGGTAAAGATGGAACTGCAGAGGTAAATTCATTAGCATCCTACTATTTGATTATATTAATCAGGACGAATTCGGACTATACGTACAGAGCATTGCTGAAAAGTAGTAATTAACAATCTCATTTTCTCCAGCTGGTATTTAAATATGCTGCCAAGAAGATGCTTGGCTATGAAGAAAGCAAGGATCAGCAAAAATTGAGAGACAGTTATAAGGCATTCATGGATGGCTTGATCTCATTTCCTCTCAACATCCCTGGAACACCATTCCATGCTTGCTTACAAGTAATCAATTGTTGTTGTTGTTCGTCATTTGGAATTCTTTTTATATTCAAAGATCGATGTTCATTATACCTCAAAAAAAAGATATTCATTATAAATATATGACTAAGTAAAATATATATGCTTTCATATATGCTGTATCAGATTGAACGAACGATATGATTTTTATGATTTTCATTTTCCAGGGACGTAAGAAAGCAATGAAGGTCATCCACGACATCTTTGAGAAGAAGCGCTCAGGCATTAATGGCGCTACGAATGACTATGACTTTGCGGACCATTTACTCGAGGAAATAAAGAAAGAAGACACTTTTTTGAATGAAGAAATTGCGAGGGACCTGGTATTTTTGTTTCTATTTGCTGCCCATGAAACGACTTCAACAGCTTTGACTGTGGCCTTGAGGTATCTAGATGGCCATCCACGTGCTATGGCTGAACTAAAGGTCCGTGACTTTCCGAAGCAATTTCTCCCGTTGTCATCTGTATTTACCCTTTAATTCTCCAATTCTTGTGCAAGTTCAATACTTAAATGATTAATATTCTATATATACTGACAGTATACATTGTTATGATTGGATGTTTACACTAACAAAATATGTAAGATTACTTCATACTTAAACAGTCAATCGTTTTTGTAGAGAGAGCATGAAAATATTCTTAAAATCCGAGAAACAGAAGGTTCTGCTGTTTCATGGAAAGAGTACAAGTCTATGACTTTCACGCACATGGTACATTTCAATTAACTAGACATTTCATTGTATCTATCATTTGAATCATATAGTGAGCTAGGCCATTTACATCTTAAGTTTTGTTGTCTACTGTAGGTTATAAATGAAACAGTTAGGCTTGCAAATATTGCCCCTGGGATTTTGCGCAAAGTTGTCAAGGAAGTTGAAGTAAAAGGTATACTTCAATCTGTCACTTGGCATCTTCTTGAAAATCATTTGTCACACTTTCTTTATTTGGACCGATGATGCCTTTCTCCTGCAGGAAAAAGAAAAAAGAAAAAATCTCTTTAGTAACTACATGGGTTGGGCATTTTTTCATGGGAGTAAATATACAGAAAATAAATTATAACAGTTAGGCTTGCAAATATTGCCCCTGGGATTTTGCGCAAAGTTGTCAAGGAAGTTGAAGTAAAAGGTATACTTCAATCTGTCACTTGGCATCTTCTTGAAAATCATTTGTCACACTTTCTTTATTTGGACCGATGATGCCTTTCTCCTGCAGGAAAAAGAAAAAAGAAAAAATCTCTTTAGTAACTACATGGGTTGGGCATTTTTTCATGGGAGTAAATATACAGAAAATAAATTATATGTTTCCTTTGTTCTTCTTTTCCTCCATTATAACTTACAGTTCCGACTAATAAGTGCGAATGATTTGCAGGTTATACAATTCCTGCTGGCTGGACGATAATGGTTTGTCCACCATCTGTTCATTTGGATCCTAATCTATATGAAAACCCCCTTGAATTTAATCCATGGCGATGGGAGGTAATTTGATCATCGACAAATTTGAGTAATTTACGCACGAGAAAGATAAACTTACAGAACAAAAGTTAAACAAAATCATGTAAAAATAATTCAGGTTTTTTCTGCTGTTTTTCCAATCAAAAGGGCAAAGAATTACATGCGGGATCAAAAAGTTTCATGGCATTTGCTGGTGGTACGAGGCTTTGTGTTGGTGCTGACTATGCAAAGGTGCAGATGTCAATTTTTCTGCATTACTTGGTCACAAAATACACGTAAGGATTTCCAAATCACAATTCCCACCATCTTCGCTTAAATGCATATAGAAGAAGCTAATTCCTATATAGTATAAATTGATGTCCACTTAACTTCTTCGGTTTTTTAATATGCATGATTGCAAGAAGAAAGTGATAACTGATCAAAAAACTTGTCTAATTTGAATTTTCAGCTGGAGAGTTACCAACGGAGCAGAGAGAATCCGGACACCTACTGGTATTCGTTTCCCCAAGGGATTGAATATTGAGATTTCAGAGAACAAATAGATTTTAAGCCGGGCATGCACGAATAAAGCTTGTACTTTCAGAAGTGTATTTATGATGCAGTAATTTACTGTCATATTGTAATTTTACCTTCCAGCTGAGTTTCACTACATTGTAAAATTGCAAGTGTCCTAATAAACAACATTTTAAGTGGTGTCTTTCTTGACACTACTGTAATTGTTGAAGATGTTATAATAGTTGCAGTTTGAGCTTCACAACTTGCATTTTGGACTCCTCTGAATGAGTGTAAGAGTCTTTTATAGGAATAGCATCTGTGAAAGTATAGAAGTGAAGTTAAGTTTAAGTAATCGATTAGAAGTTGAACATATGTGCTTTACAGCTGAAAATAAAATATGGTTAATTCATAACTCGCTTGTGGCTAAAAGATCTCCCATAGTTTATGGAAATAATTTCATGTTTTTATGGAAGTAACACAAAATTTTCTAGATTATGTACATAAGGTGTTGGAATATTTTAATAAAATTGTTAAATTCTCAATTAGATGTGTAAGTTATAAGGAGAATAAATTGGTGAATATTTTTGAAATTTATTGGTGTTTGAATGATTTTTAACTAAAGATTTATTATATAAAATTATGGCTTTTCAATTACAATAAATTTTGTAACCTACAATTCAAATTAGAATGTGTCTTGAATAGCCAATAATTTTCAGCATCTACTTAGCAAATTATTAGTTTAGGTTATGTTTGACTAATTTTTCTTGATCTATAAATATGCGTTGTTGAGATAGAAAAAGATGCTACAACAACTTATTGTATTATAAGAGAAAATATGTTTTTTGAGCTACAACAATTATGTTTTTTGAGCTACAATTCATAAGAGAAAATATCTACTCTTTTGTTATTTTCTATCTCATAGATTGGCAAAAAGAAACAAGTGTTTGTAGAGTTATACTCTCTCAGTTGTACAGACTATTGAGAGTAACAGCATGTGTGGTTAGACTGTTGTATCCTGGGAGTGACAAGCAGAAGATTCTACGACACCGAAATTGATTCTTTTGCAGAGGCTTGAATCATCTTAAAGAAAGCGAAATATCCATACCTCAACCCATTACATTTGTGCATTATTATATTATTATTTTGACTATTGTATTATAGTTAATTTTATTATTGTTATTATTATTATTATTATTATAACCATTGTTAATTTTTCTATTTGACATTTGTATAATTGTTCTAGCGGAGCAACAGTTTTAAAGTGATTCAGAACAAGATGGAGTTCAACTTACAAGTCACTTGACTTGAGTAGCCTACCTATGGACGAAAAATGAGAAGATCTCAACTAATGAAACATGTTAACAATAAAAGAATGCTTATGAAGAAAAAGGGAAGTTGTTGAATTCCATAATGTGAGAACCCGTAATTTTCATTTTCTAGGTTTTAGAATTTTCATGGCTTGTTTTCTGCATTTTCGTGCTTAGAAAATTTTCTAGGTCATTTTAAGGAGCAGATATAAGTTTTAGATGCTTTTTCTAGTATCGAATAGGTTTTGAGAAAGTAAGAGCGTATACCGGACGTGGGACCCACTAGTGCGAAAAGTTCGGAAAAATTCGGCCAACTAGGTTAAGTTTTGAATACTGGAATTAATTTATCGGGTGTTAAGAGATAAGTAGAGGTTGCAATTTGGATTGATATGAGAGAGAAAAGTTAGGTAAATATTAATAAAAGGTGACAAGTGTCACCATGTGATTGGGCTTACCTTAAGACTTTCTTACCATTGACTTAAATAACCAAAAATGACCCAAAAATCTTCAAGAAGAGCCGGCCCTCTCAAGCTTTCTTTCTCTCTCTCTTACTCCAAGCATAAGGAAGAAAACACTTCAATCTTGTTCCAAATCATCACAACCAACCATCCAACCTTGATTTTGCTCCATAAAACACCTTCAAGTAGTGTTTGTGAGTTGTTGTGTGAAGTTATTTGGCAAGTTAAGGTGGTCCATAGCTCTCTCTCTCTTGTTTTAAAGGTAAGTTGTGAAGAACCACCCCCCCTCCTTTAATTGATGCTTAAATCATGCTTAGTGGTAGTAAGAGATGCAATATTATTGATTAATTCTTGATTTGTGGTTGAAATGATGGAATTTTATTATTTTTGGGGATTTTTCTGTTTTAATATAAGCATGATTGTGTGGCTATCTATGATGATTGGAAATGGTCTATAATGACTTAAGGAGGTGGGAAAAGTGATTAATTGCAACCAATTTCTGTTTGGAAGAAAATTGAAAAAACTAGGGTTCTTAAGGGAGCATTCTGTCCGAATTTTTAGGTCCTAGATAGAGGCCGAATTGGCCTTATCTCAAAACATGAAAGTTGTAGGGAATGACATTTTAGAGGTGCCTACAAAATTTCAGGTCAATCGGAGTTGTGTAGAATGAGATAAGTCGAAATTACTATTGCTGTTCTGGTTTTACCCGAAATTGAGAACTGCGCCTGTAATTAGTTGTTTTGGCTGGAATTGCTTCCGAATTGGTTGTTGAGGCCTTCTGATTAAATTTATCCCTGTTTCTTAGATTTCAGCTGGTTTTGGAATTTCTGGATTTGGACTTAGAGAGCCTGAGTTATGATGTTTCCGCAAGAATGCGTTTTGGTGAATCTGTTTTACGTTGTTGATGTAGTATCTTGCATTTTTGACCTGTTTTCACTCAAAACTGGGTTGAGTGACCTTCTGTGATGTTGTAACCCTGTCTTTTAGCTTCGAGATGGTGGGTCTTACACCCTCATCTGATAAACGTAGTGAAATTTGTGCCATTACCGCAAAATGAGGACAAAAACTGTTTTTTTTTCAGGGCCAAAGCTAGTTACATTTCCGAAAATTCTGGTTTCCTTTAATGTTTGTATATGTTTATGGAACCCTATTGGGGTCATGTTTGGCCTTGGTTTATGACTCGTTATCGAGTCTCATTGTATTTGTTTGCATGTTTTTAGGGCGTGACGGTGGTGCACAACGTTCTTTTGACGGAAGTGCATGAAACCACATTTGCTAGCGTGGTGAGTGTACTACTCACTTGGGGGTTAATATATGGCTTTGCTACTTGAACTTGGTGCTTTGAATGTTAATTGCTTGAAGTGAAAGTGTACTTTATCACTCTCACTTATTGTTTCGCATGTTATTGGAAAGTTATTGGAATGTTATATGAAATGTTATATGAAATGAAATACATGGCTTGGTGTCGTTTGGACGAGTCTCCAACGACTACAAATGTTATCAATGAACTCAACCCCATTGGTAATTGATTGAATCGAGCCGGCGAGGGCTTGGTCGTGCCAATTAATGTGCCTTGGGGCAATGTTATATGGAATCTTGTAGTATGATAGACTCTTGATTCCGGTTTACTCGAGTAATACCACAATGCATGTGTTTGGATTGCGGGCCCGGTTGGGGAATGTTAGGTGGAATGGAATGGAGGTAAAAGTGGAGTCTACGGTTGGTTATTGTTGAAAATTGACGGAGAGTCAATGGCGTTTGATCAAGAAATGCAAACGAGAAAAAGGGCTCCTGAGAGCCACCCGTATCCTTTTATCCTCATTATTGATGTGTGGCTTTGTTTATCTTTGGTAAATTGGACTGTTAAGCTTGATGCATCTGTGAACTTGGTTGCTTGAGTTGTATTCTCACTGGGCAATTAGCTCACCCCGTTCCTTTTGTTTTCCTTACAGGAATATGACTTTTTTTGGAATATATCTTGATAGATGGTTGCCGAATGAACAAGATGAATGTCTCTTTTGTATTGTACATGAAATGGGACCCTAAATGTATCATTAGGGCCGTTTTCACTTTTGATTTGGCAAACCACATGTGTAGTGACTTTTGTATCACTTTTAAATGCCATTTTGGCTTGTAAATGCTTAATGTTATATTGTATATGTATTTCGATGTTTGGTTGGGTTCGGACGGGTCGGTTACTATTCATGGCCGACTCCGAATTTCATTTTTTTTTATTTTGGGTTATTTTGCCCTTTTGCCTTGTTTACGCGCGTTATAAGTTCCGGAACGAAATAGATCGCTCTATACTGCACCGTTAGTCCTGGCGAGAGCTGGGCAGGCAATCCGCTAACCTCTTTGGTTCGCCTTAGGGGAAGGTGGGGCTGTCACACATAACTAGTATTATAATGACTTTTATAGTTTCTATGAAACTTCTTGTCCTAATACCAAAAGTCTTGGAAGGCTTAATAGCAAAATATGGCACTAGAGAAGTAGATCCGAAAGAGTTCAAATTGCTGAACAATTACAACTTGTTGCTGCACTAGACAAGTTGCTACCATGCACTTTGAAAGAAATTTTTAAAGGTGCCTTCTTAACAAGTAAAAGTAAACTTCCAATGGGTATGATTAATTGGATCATTTACTCTAATCGCAATAGATATATACTCCATTGCATGTTATAAAGTTGTCACAAATAGTGGGGTTTCATAGTAATTTCTATGCTAATATGCAAAGAACTTGATCTTTGAATGTGATGTGTGTTTAGTTGTGTATCATTAATGCACTAAAATAGTGGGGGTTTTTTTCCTTTGCTAAAAATTAATGCAAAGAATCTGATATATTATTGAAGATTCTCAATAATATGGATTTTTATTGTGAATAACGAAAAAAAAGAATGTGTAGAATTTCATGTGGCACCATGTTATTTTTGCAACTTGTGAGCATGAATTTTAAAGTTGCAGTTAAGTGCAATGTTAAATGATATTGAGTATAATGGTTTTGGATTTCTTAATTCTTTCTTTGAATTTGTGCAAATGGATATACACTCGAAAGTGTGAATATAATGTGAATACACTTGAAGTAAGTATTTCATATTCTTGCAGAAAGAAGTTCTATGGAAATTCCATTGAGATAGCAAAAATGGTTCCAAGTAGGTCTATGGAATTTACTGCTTGAAGGTTGGAATTGGCCCCGTTTGAAGAGTAGAATCGTCAAATTCAGTCTGTCAATATTCCATCAGAGTGAAGCTATCACTTTGCATGGTGCAGTTAATGAAGCCAACATGGATCTAGTAAGGAAAAAAAACCTCAGAAGTTTTTCACAAACCAAGAGGAGATGTTATAATAATTTGCTGCAGCTCAATGACTCAACTAAACAGCAAAGGGAGACACCAGAGCTAATAACTGAAATGTTGGATCAATTTCATGAAGTCTTTGAATATCCCAAATAGTTACCGACTTCTAAAGAGCTGGATCACCGAATTCCTCTTAAACTTGGATCACAACATTTTAAGATGAAGAAACCCTATAGATATCCTCATTCACATAAGGATGAAATTGAGAAGCAAGTAGCTGAAATGTTGCAGGCAGAACTTATTAAACATAGTTGTAGCCCATATGCTTCACCAGTGCTACTGGTAAAGAAGAAAGACAATATTTGGCACTTTTGTGTGGACTATAGACACTTAAATGACATAACTTTCAAGGACAGATATCCAATTCCCAACATTGATAAATTGTTGGGTGAGTTGCATAGAGCAAAGTGCTTCACCAAAATTGATCTGAGATTAAGATGTCATCAGATCAGAGTCAAAGTAGTGGATACTTACAAAACTACTTTTCAAACACACCAAGGACCCTGTGAATTTCTTGTCATACCCTTTGGCCTAACAAATGCTTCTGCTACTTTCCAAGCTCTTATGAACCAGGTATTTGGCTCTTTTCGGAGGAAATTTGTATTTGTATTTTTCTATGATATCTTGGTGTATAGGCCTACACTACCAGGTCATGTTGAACATCTAAGACAAGTATTGATTGTTCTTAAAGAAAACAGCTTGTTTGCTAAATTTTCTAAGTACTCTTTTGCACAAAGGAGAGTGGAATATTTAGGGCATGGAATTTCTAATCAAGGGGTCACTATGGACAGCAGTAAAGTGGAATGCATAATGACATGGCGAACACCAAAAACTGCTAAAAAACTAAGGAAATTTTTGGGATTAACAAGATATCATCGGTGTTTTATCAAAGGATCTGGCACTATATATAAATCACTGACTTCCTTATTGCAGAAGGATACATTTACTTAGGGTACAGAGTCACGAGAATCATTTGATTTGCTCAAGTTGGCAATCAATCAATCTCTAGTATTGAGATTACCAGATTTTAATATTCCTTTCATAGTAGAAACAGATGCTTCGGGAATTGGGATGGGGGCAGTGTTATTGCAAGAAGGCCATCCAATAGCATTCATTGGTAGAGCAGTTTCCACCTAATTCTTGGGTCTGTTTGTGTATGAAAAAGAATTGATGGCATTAGTTCTAGAAATCACTAAGTGAAGACACTATTTGGTTGGTAGTCATTTTATTATCAGGACTGATCACCAGCCCTTGAAATATTTGTTGGAACAAAGGTTGACTACTATTGCCCAATATAAGTGGTTGACTAAGCTACTAGGTTTATATTATGAAATCTAGTATAAAAAAGGGTGCAGAAAACATTATAGCAGATGTGCTATCCGGGAGAGAATCTGGCATGATAGTTGGGAAGGAACATGCTCAATCTCTTATGGCTTCGACCGCTATGAAACCATTATGGATAGAGGAAATGCATGCTAGTAATGAGGGTGATGAACAAAGCCAAGAATTGCTAAGATAACTAGCATTAATATCGTCACATCAGGATGATTAGTATCAACTAGTGCAAGGCCTACTTAAATGCAAAAACAGACTATATGTTAGGAGTGGCAATAATGTGAGACAGAGGTTGATGAAGGCATTATATGAGTCTTCTATTGGAGGTCACTCAGGACAGAGGGCATGTCTGCAAAGGATTAAAGGATTGTTTTACTGGCCTTAAATGAAATAAGATATCATTCAGTTTATACAACACTGTGATGCTTGTCAAAGAAATAAGGTTGAGCATCTTCCACATCCAGGATTATTGCAGCCCCTTCCCAATCCTACTCAGGCTTTGTCTCTCATCATTATGAATTTTGTGGAAGGGTTTCATATTTCTCAAGGGTTTGACATGGTATTAGTAGTAGTTGATAGATTGACCAAATTTGGCCATTTCATTCCATTAACCCATCCATTCTCAGCTCTGCAGGTGGCTTACTTGTTTCTAGAGAATATTTGCAAACTACATGGGCTTCCAGAGTCTATTATTACTAACAGATAAAGTTTTCACTAGTAAGTTTTGACAAGAGATGTTTAGACTAGTGGGAATTGAATTGCATTATAGTTCATCCTACCATACACAAATGGATAGACACAGTGAAAGACTAAATCAATGCTCAGAGTCATTTTTAAGGTGCATGATAAGAGATATGCCTAATCAGTAAGTGGCATAATTTAGCAAAATGGTGGTACAATTCCTCTTATCACACAAGCTTGAAATTGTCACCTTTTGAAGCATTATATGGTTATGAGCCTTCACCTCTGCCTCTGGGACCTCACTTTGACACATTCACTCCTGTTACCAATTCATTTGTATAAGACAGAGTATTCATGTTGCAAACCATTAAGGAACATCTAACTAAGGCTCAAAATAGGATGAAGGTCTTTGCTAACAAAAATTGGACTGAAAGACAATTTGAGGTGGGTGATTGGGGCATTCCTCAAACTCAAATTGTATACACAAAATCATAATTTCCACCAACAAAGTTATTAATACCACCACAATCTTGTTCTGTTTAGTTTATACTAACAACTACATCAGTTTTAGTACAACCACAATCTTCAACTAAATTGTCTACTCCATAATTGTTCTTAACAAACTCAACTATTTGATTTTCTTCTTCAAATAATTCATCAACTCTCACACAATTAAAAATTTCTAACTCATCAGGATCTTTGGTCACATCAGTAATTTCACTAATGATTCACTTTATTTCTCGATCACATGTGAAATTTCTGTTCGAACCAAAAATTTTTCATCTTCAAGTGCACCCTGATTAGAATTTGCCAAAACTATTCAAGCCTCCCTTGCCATCTTTACATGTATGACTTTTTTGAATACATGCAAGTAGACTTCGGTATTGAAACAATTCTTTGCGATCCAACTTTATATTTCTCTCCAATTCTTGAGAAAACCCCATTTGGACAATATCTCAAAACTCTAATAGCTTGAGAAAATGTCTTCATCATCATACTCCAAGTTTCAAATTCATTTTTACCATTGAAGTTAAAAACAATACAATATTATAAATAATACAAATCCATATTTCAAATTTTTTAATCTCTACTCAGTTAGGACCAATTTAGTGTCTTAATTTTCAACAACAAATCTTCTATTTTTGTGTCCTAATTTCGTAAACAAGTCCCAAGATCAAAATCCAAAGCTTTGATGCCACTTGTTGACACAAGAAATTACACCAACGAAAGCAATTTTAGCATATATAAAAATATGCAGAAAAAGAAGGAAAATAAACATGCAAACAAATACTCAATGATTTTATTATCTCAAAACTCAACAATTACAATATTAAGTCATAACCTCTCACTTATGACAACTCACTAAGTACAATTCTTAGGGACTTTTCCACTTATCCAACAACTCAACAAGCTCTCAAGGTTTTTTGCAACTCATTTTTCAAAACTCGACTCAATTCTTTAAGAAACAGTGTACTAGACTAATACATGTATATATGGAGTAGTCTGTTTCCTAATAGCTAAAACAATCTCAAAACTAAATACATAATCCAGTAGATGCTTGGACTAAGACTTGGATTGGTTGAGCGGTTTTGGAATCGCCAGAGCACTACGGGAAACTAAGAGCTAATAAACATTAGAAGGAAAATATGAAAAAATTTTGACTAGTACTATACTTGCTAATTGGAAACCTATAATGGATAAGGAATCTACCAAATTAACTTTAATCACAGACTTGGACATAAACTAAAAGCCAACCGTATACTAATTGGACTTGACAAGCGTGGGGTGTACATACAATCGTACGTTCAATCTACAATCAAGTTTTATATTTATAAAATTTTAAATATTTCACACGTGATTTTTCGCAAGTATATGAGTCAAAATTGAGTATAGGGTATTAAGACTCGAATCTGCAAGGAAAAATAGATAATTACTGTACTACTAAAACTCTTTTATTATTTAGATGATTAACAAATTGAAAGAAATAAAACTACGCTAAAATCCACAAGAAAATAACAAATGAAAGCTCTTTAGGTTATGATATCCCTAACTATTCATACAAGTATAAATTTCGGATCATTGGGCACTACTACCTCAGCTAACCATGCCATAATATCCTAATGCATATAAAACCTACTCTCGTAGTGAATCAACTATACGTATAACTATTCCATACCTACTCTCATGATTATGAAACTATTTATAAATTCATGAAGTTCTATGAAATTACATGGAACAAAAAATCACCAAAACTACAAAAATGCACTTCTACTCTTGTGAGTGTACTCGCTAGGTTTATTACTTTTATAAATTAGTGTTAAATTTCAATTCTCATTGCAAATATAACTCCTCAAAATTATCACAATTAAAGGCTAATGTTATGACCCAAGGAGGAGTTGACCATCTAAGCAAATAGGGTGATGATCAATAAGTTGTTATACTACTTGTCAACTCAAAAATTAGTTAAGAGTGAGTTAGTTAGAAACACTTAAAATACGAGTTAATTAGATTCTAACTGGATCAATTGATTGTATAAATAAAGGATGACCTATGTAGTGAAGGGAAGAATTGAGTTGTGAAAAGTCTCCCTCTTCCTAAATAATACGATTCTCTCCTCTTTCCTCTGCATTTTCTGATTCTATTCTCTGAAACTCCTCTTTCTTTTCTATATTCTCTCCTTTCTCCCTATTTTCTGGAACCAAATCATTAAAATTGGTATCACAGCTTCCAATCCTCGGATGGAAGCTTTTGGGACCCAGCAATTGCAAGATCTTTCTTCATCTCTATTTCTTTCTTCCTTTCCCCTCTCTCTGTTCTATCTCTGGTCCTTACTGATTCTTTCTTCTCTCTCCTATTCAATTCTTCCTCCTAATCCTCCTAATTCTTTCTCCGATTCCTTCTGTGAAATTCTTCAACTGACACCATTAATCCACCAATATTATTGAATTGATTTCTAGATTATGGACTTGTCAAATTTTATCAATGGATGATAACATCATCTGTCAACTCTTGGAAGATCAAATCTAGAAGGGTTATCTGAATATGGATGAATTGGAGGTACAAATTGAATTACAAGCTCAAAGATTCCAAGATCAGTTGGATGTAGAAGGAAATAAAGGCTATCACGAATTGGATGTGTCAATGTACAAATGCAAATGTACTTTCAACGTTATGCTTTGGATACTCAGTCATAAACAGGGGTTCACACTAGAAGAGCATCAAAGGATTATTGGAAGAATGGGATAGCCTCCTTCATCCAATCAAGATAGGAAAATAGTTGAAGAATCTAATAGGCATTGAAGGGGCTTTCGAGAATCAAAATCTTAAAGAATCGGAGGAATCAAATTCCAAGGAGCTCTATCTTTCAACATCTACCCCAATCAAGAAGTGGACTGATGTACATTCGGCAACGGTAGAAACAGAAAAGTTTGAAGTCCTTTATGGTGAAATGGAAGAACATTTGGAAGGTGACTATGGTTTTGCAATTAAAGAACACCACCTATTTGGTAAAAGTTCAAAGCTTTCTTCTTCAGCCATTTTAGTTCAAGGGGAGTTGGAACGTTCAACGTTGAGCAATGAAAGAGAATTAGAATTCAAAAACCAACTTCTTGAAACTGAGATCAATAATTTCAATCAGAGGTTGATTGAGGAACAAGTTGGTGTGATTTCTTTCCAACAATTTTCCATAACTGACTTGGTTATGTCTTCTAAGGGAAATTCTAGAAAAGCTAGAAAATGTGATGAACCATATCTAGCTTGTCAAGTAACTGATAGTCAGATTTTGGTAAATGATGAAATGTCTGTATAAGAGAATGGTGACTATGGTGGGCTCCAAGCCTTGGAGATGGTTCATGGGAAAATAAATGGGACAATGTTCTGTGATGATTTGTTTAGTCAAGTCTTCTCTGAATTAAAACATGGAAGAAATTTTATGCCACAAGTGTTTAACTTTGATTCTTTGATGGCATGTAATGATATGGTTGTACTCGAAGAACAGTTTATTCAAGTTACCCCCAAGAAAGCCAGAGATGCAAAGAAGTCTTGGTCCATAATAGTATCTGGTTTTGAAGGTGGCACTAATGTTGAAGAAGACAGCAAGTTCCCACACAAAATTTTATCAAGCAACGTTCTCCAAGCTGTGATTTGGGAGATGGATACAGTAATTCTTCATAAGCCTTTAGGGAAATCTGGAAGAAAAAATAGTTCTGATGACGTATTTGCTACAAGTTTCATTCTTGAATTAATTGATTCCAGTGCAAGATATGGTTGTGAAAAGGAACTCCAAGAGCAATTTCTTGACTCCAAGAACGTGAACTATGGGGTTAAATTTGGTGAAGGTTAGGGTGAAAGATTTAGTCACCATGGGTTGTAGAAGGAGGTACAAGAGATCAAGGGCCTTCAAGAAAATCATTCAAGTGGAGATAAAGGAATTGACATCCACCAAAAGTTAGTATATGCATTTGTTTCATGGCTAGACAAGAACATGGTAGGTGGTTTCTTGATGGTATAGGATACACCCATTAAAAAGCTGATTTCGAAAAGTTTGAGAGGAAGATTGGGTGAACAAAATTTGTAGGATGATTTGAGTTGTCACATATTTGTGTTCAGGGTGAAAAATAGCAACTTACAAGTCATTCAAGTGCTGATTGCACTGCATAATTCTGCCTTAGAGTTGCCAAGTATTTGACTAAACAGTTGCATGGTGACATGGGTGAAGTTTATGGGCTGAAAATGATCTGGACAGTTAATACTATTCCAATTGGAAAATTCCAGCACTATAAAACTTGCAAATCATATTTTCCGTGGGACCCTGGCAGTATTAAAGTAACACAGAGAGTGAACATTGATATCATTATACATCAAGTATCACCACAGATTGCAATTGCAGTAATAGTTGCACCTGAATTTCAAGCTGGAAGTTTTCTTTATAGCCACTATTGGGTTGTAGCAGCTATTCTTTCTACAGCCATGGTTAACCATACATCTAAAAGAACAATTAAACATTGGTATTAAGTAAGGATGAAGCGTTGCACATGCTGCTTCAGCTCTCCCAAGTTTCTCTATTTTTAAATGGATGTTGCAAGGAGCAAAGTGCTGTTAGCTAGGATGGAATTGCTGAAGCTCAATCCTATGGACTAGGATTGTTTGAGGGGGGAGTATTGTTATGACCCAAGGAGGAGCTAACCATCTGAGCAAATAGGGTGATGATCAAGAAGTTGTTATACTACTTGCCAACTCAAAAGTTAGTTAAGAGTGAGTTAGTTAGAGACACTTAAAATACGAGTTAATCAGATTCTAGCTGGATCAATTGATTGTATACATAAAGGATGAACTATATAGTGAAGGGAAGAATTGAGTTGTGAAAAGTCTCCCTCTTCCTGAATAATACGATTCTCTTCTCTTTCCTCTGCATTTTCTGATTCTGCTCTCTCAAACTCCTCTTTCTTTTCTATATTCTCTCCTTTCTCCCTATTTTCTGGAACCAGATCAGTACAGCCAATTAATCATAATTATAATAACGAAAGTGCTAAATAACTCAATCAATATAATAGCATCAATTAGCCAAGTAATCAACACATAGTACTCATAGATAGTTCAACCAAAATATAAGGCATGTAATTTTAGAAACACATATTGAAGATAAAATCTAAACTTGTATGATAACTAAACTTGGAATCAATACAAAAGATAAACAATTGGAAAGATAGAGTAACACTTGTCACATGAGCTCTCTCCTTGGCTTCTTTATCCTTCAACTTCATCTTTATCTAGCTAATACACAAGAAACCATAAACTAACCTAAACTATCCTACACTACCTTAATTAAGAAAATGTAGGAACTATATCTTTGTGGTGTATTTTTCACACTCTCCAAGCTCTTCTTGATTCTTGCTCAAAATGGTGTATTTGTAGAGAAAAAGGACTCCAAAAGATCACTCTAGAGCTTCCTTTTCAGCAGAAAAATTATCCCTTGATGTACCATGAAAAGGTCAGAAATAACTGAGCAATTCGAGCAAGTTAAACCATCATTTCTGACCACAATCCAGCCTAGAATTCAGCTAGGGATTGGTTTCTGTTCATGGGTTGGATTGCTCCCTTATTTTTCCTCGAAAAATTTGCATGCTGCCATGAATCCGTCCCACAATCTAGCCTTATATCCGGCCATATATTTATATCAAAATATCTTTATGATGAAAGAAAAATTAGCTCTTATGGAACCATAAAAGTTATAGTTCTTTGAGTTATATTTCCAATGGCTTAAGAATCGGGTCATTTGGAGATCTGGGTGCTGAGTTATGCTCAAAAAAGTGAAAATTGGTCAGTAGAGCATTGCACAAGTGCTACAGTAATTTGGACTTTTGACTATGAAAACGTGAGAACTAGATTTTGATGTCTTCATAAGAATTGTAGTCCTTTCTCTTATCTTTAAAATAATTCAAGAATCATCTCAATACAAGCTTTCTAGCTCAAGTTATAGTCAAAGTACCGAAATGTGTCATTGCTGCCAATGCTTTTCATCTTGTTTCTTGATTGCATTTCACCTTTTGATCCTTTCATGTCACATGATGTCTACTTCAAATCATCAACAATCATCCAAATATCTTTTCATGTCATTCTAATTGATAATTGAATTATTAAAACCTAAGAAAACATGAAATTTTCACACTTAAGTTCATTGAAATGCAAGTTTTCTCACTTAACCACAAAATGCAAAATTCTACTAGAATCGTTGCTATTTAGTTCCTATAATGATTAAAACACACTAAAAACTAAGTAATAAAACACACTTAAAAGATGTAAAATATATACACTTATCAAGGCCAATATTAAACTAAAAGAACTTGGTTTAATTTCCTTCAATTATTGAGTCACTATCTCTATTTTCACGTTTCAAGACACTAATCCATACAACAATTTCTGTGATCTGTGGCATTATAATTTGCGTTTCGCAGAATTTTGTACAAGTTGACCTCTAGTTTAAATTAGTAGGATTTTGATATAAACCAAGTGCAGTTAGATGTAGATCAGGCGTAGTTAGGTGTATGTTGATTTGTTATTGTTTGTAATAAATCAAAAATAGTTTGGTATAAGTTGATTATTATCATTTAGTGTAAGTTGAGGATAAATTGTTAATTTACATTAACTTATGCGAAATGGAACTTGTGAGCCCTGTTTCCCAAATTTCGCTCCTTTTTCACATCTCTTTGCCACCATTCACTTTCATATTTTCTTTGTGCTGGGGTCGTATCTCTGCCGAACAAAGGGACTAAATAATCCTATAGCTCTTGTTATAATTGATAACCGGATAAAGAACAGGGAAGAAGCTACCCTTGGTATTCTTAGAGGAAATCTTAAATACCAAAAACTAATTTTTAGCCGAAGTTTTGTCCGTCAAAAATCAGATTTAAGGTATGGAAGCGTGTTGGACCCTTTTCTTTTGTTAATATGAATTGTTAGTTCATTATTATTAGTCAATTCTTCAATATCATCATCCACTTATTTCCTAAGATGATGGACATTTAATGAAGTAAAATGATGGACATCCACTAATCCTGTATCAAAGAAGTAAAATAATGGACATTTAACAAGAAATGAACCAAGTAATCCCAACAACATTCCCAACTACTAGGCCATTTTTATATGGGATCATGCTACAGGGATGATAGGTCACCTCACGAAATACTAAAATAATGATAGTTATAGCAGTTGTCTAACTTACCCACATTTAGCAACAATTTTGGTTCTTTAGCATCTTTTCTGATTTCGTTAAAATAATGATTATAAATTATGTTTAAGTTTTTAAACTAAAACGGTAAGTTTGTGCATTAAACTAGTAACTTAAATCATTCATCAAATTTACCATTTTATGTGCGAAACTTACCATTTTTTTAAACAAAAACTTATTATTACTTGAATTAGATTTACTAATTATAATTGCTGTAACTTTCTTAAGTAAAATGGTAAGTTTGTGAAATAGTATAGTAAGTTTGAACAATTCACCAAATTTACTATTTTATTAATAAGACTTACTATTTTTTGACAAAAACTTACAATCATTTGACATAAACTTGCAACAAAGTTTGTTAATAAAGTAGTAAGTTTGAACAATTCGCCAAATTTACCATTTTATTAATAGAAGTTACCATTTTTGACAAAAACTTATTATAATTTGAATTAAACTTACTGATCCCAACTATGATAAGTTTCTCGAGTAAAATGGTTAGTTTGTGCAATAGAGCAGCAACTTTGAACACTTTGCCAAATTTATCATTTTATTAGTAAAAGTTACCATCTTTCGACAAAAATTTACTATAATTTGAATTAAACTTGCCGATCCCAACTATGGTAAGTTTCTTGAGTAAAATGATAAGTTTGTCCAATAAAGTAGTAAGTTTGTTCCATTCACCAAATTTGCCATTTTATTAGTGAAACATACCTTTTTTGGACCAAACTTACAATTATTTGAATTAAATTTACTGATTCTAACTTTCGATAACTTTGTACAGTAAAATAGTAACTTTGGATCATCCAAAATTTATCATTTTGTGTGGAAATAAAATAAACTTTATCTGTTTTATTACTAAAACTTATCATTTATCTACATATACTTACTGCTGGTGATAAATGCACACACGATGTGTATGAAATAAAAAAATCATAACATTTATTGTGAATGAATTTCATATAATAATTTTTATTGTTAAAGTAAATTCTAATTTTTAAATTGTTTTCACAAAATGATTGTTATATTGGTAGTTATTGCTTAGAAGTGGTTATGTTGAAAAAATATGCTTAAATAATTAAATTGATGCTCATAGGTAGTGTTCTCAACAATATATATCTGGGTAGTTAAATTTTTTGTAAGGGCAAAAATGAAAGTACACAAAGTGGTAACAAAATATTTATACCAAACCCTTTCCGTCCTCTCCCTTTATATACAGTATAAATGATTGATTATAAGTAAACTTAATATTATGTCCATGAATTTTTAAAAAAATGTGGAAAATTTTGTTCAAAGTCACAAAAAAAAAAAAAGACCGATCATCATAAATAGCACTTGTAGTTGTATGAAAGATTAATCTCTATCATAGTATTCAGGACTACATAAAAATTAAAAAAAAATCGTTAATAAAATATTTCTCCTTGTTAGCGCCTCATTTACAGAGAAAACATATCCTATCAATAAAAACTCATAACTATTTCAACTAATTTAGTGTCATTATTCTAAACAACCACGTTGATGCATTTGCTAGAGAAACTCATCTAGCAATTGTTTGCACCTAATATTCCATAAACTTCACTGTTATTAAATTCGTCTCAATGCTTATTGTCGTAGAACATTATTTTTATATTTTCTTATTTTAGTAGAACTTAGTGCTTTAAAAGATGAACCTTATCATCGCTGTAACAAAAATTGATTGATTCTCATTTTCAACTAGAGGGATCTAAATCTAGATCTTATTACTTGGAAACCGACTGTGCAATCAAGTTCCTTTATCTTTAGCAAATCAAAATTTGCCATTTAGAATTCATCAAATTGATTCATCGCATTTTTTAACAGCTAAGTTGGCAGTTTTTTTCCAATTTCATTCTTGGCCATGGAAAAACGAGCAAGAATACATCAAATTGCTCGTTTTCGCCATTTGATTGAATAGATTAGATCGTTAACAAATAGGCTATATATTTGAAATTTCTTATTTTGGCCATTTGATTAAATATATTAGGATAATGACAGATTGATTATAAATTTTGAATAATCTAAAACCAAATGGACTAAAAAGAATAAGGAACACCCTCATACTTGAGATATTTTCCAGATAAGTTAGGAACACACCAAAAAAAAAAAGAAGAGAAAAAAAAACTTACAATCCAATGCATCATTGCATCATTGTAAAGAAATTCTAAACAAATATTGCAATCTGGTATCCCCAATAAAAATTGAGTATTGTATTTGTGTACTTTATCAATTAAGCTAGCGCTACTAAGATTCATCTGTAAATATCTATCCCAAAAAATGACATAAACTACGACAAAAGAAAGAAATTTTGTCAAGGAAACTAAGTGGTCAATGGCTTTTCAGCAGCAATGAAACAAGGAAATCCAAGTAAGCATCAACCTTGAGTCAAGAAGATCTTCAGGAGCCGATACACCAATGCATGTTTAGCATCCTTCTCTAACTGTGCCACAGCAGGCTTACATAGTAGTCACACTAGCAAGAACACGCATAAAAGAATCATTATCCATATAGGAAGAGTGAAATATTATCAAAAACATAATAACATAAGCAACTTCCAGATGCACCAGTACCAGTCTTTGAAAACAAGATGTCACAAAGTAAATTAGGTCCCTGGTTTCATAAAATACATACAGCTTTTCACCACCTACAAGATCGACATATAGCTATATTCCAAGAAGACATACCATCTCACAAGTTCGTCTATCTATCAACTATTCAAATAAATATGGAAGCAGAAGTACAACTACTACAATCCAAGAACAAAATCTAACTTGATTGATGAGTTGTAGGTTTCTTCACATTCTAAGGTACAAATGACTCCACAACGTTATGACACATCACACAAATAAGTTCCAATATACCATACTGATAATGAAGTACAAAAGCATACATGTCACACTTTAGCTCAAAATTATAGCAAAGAAAAAATTAATGTAACATTTGGAGATGAATAATCATGCTCCATAAAGTCAGATTCAACCAAGCCTTGAGGCTCCTCACAACCGTTTTATATGCAATTCAAAGAGACAGACAAGCGATACTTGAAACATGCCAGGTGCCTTCAGAAAATCAACTATAGCACGGACTGCTTCTTCCTTTGCTTCATTCATAGCACATGCATCTTCATCGCAAAATGTTGCGAGATATCTAGTGAGAAACTTGAAACAATCTATTGCAGAGCTGGAAATCCACAAATGGACAAATAAGGCAAAGTAACGACATACTTTGAACAAAAGATGTCATAGCAATTAGAATAAGTACAAAAGATTAATTGACAACCTAAAACATCTTGATCTTCTACAGAGGAGTACATAGAAAAACTCATCCATTAGTAAGGATAATGAGCCCCCCAGGGCTAGAGCTGGTGGTAGTAGCCTAGTTTAGGTGAGTATCATCGCAAAGGTTCGAATCCTGGGTGCAATGGTCGGTGATGTTGGGCAGCGTCTCCCGACCCGCAGAGGAATAGTTGGGTCGTACGGTAACCAGTCCATGGACACCAGATACCTCTGTGTTGACAAAAAAAAAAATTTGTAAGGATAATTGAAAAAGAAAAACAAAACAAAAAGACATATGCACCATGTCACGTGAACACATGAAACAAGCTTATACAGCAGTCATGTGAGTAAAGATCAGAAGGGTCTTACGATTAAAGCTAGAGCGACTTGTTAGAGCTCATGATACCTCAAAAGAAAAGTGCCAAAGATGCTTAACAGACACAAGTGTCTTGCAAGGAAAGGTTCGCAAAAGTGACCAAAAAAGGCAAACAATAGAATAGAAAAAAGAAATGAAATTACACTGCTAGGTATAAACTTATAACACTATCTATGACTAAACGCATAATACATCTGAAAACATACAATTCCTTCACATCAGCTTTAAGCAAGACAGAGTATAGGAGGAAGGAAATCAAAAAAGGGCAAAGAAAGATGATACTGGACTTAGTTGGCTAATTTACGGCTTGAAGGTTGGAATTGGCCCTGTTTGAATATTAGAATCGTCAAATTCTCCTCTGCCAACTTCTCATCCAATTCCAGCACCTTTGTAGATGATCTCAGATTCTTTGTTCTTTGGACTAGAATACTTGTGTGAGACCTAATGCAACGCATGAGCATGCCCAGACATTGGTTAATTTACAACTATAGCAAATATGTAATCAAGCAATTGGCTACTGATATGCAGATAAAATTCTTAATTAAACAACTTTTATTACTTAAATAACCTTTTTAAAGCTATTTTAATTCAATACACTGAATTAATAGGCCATATCAACATAAGAAAATACTCTATTGAACTAAATACACCAAATTCATACTAGCATCATTGTCTTGCAGGGCATAAAAGAAGTATTAGGCTGCAAATTCCTGAGCCACAAAATTTTGATCAGATTTCCACAGGGCCAAAGAGTTTCACTCTTAGCAACAAAGTCAAACCTTCATTCCTTGGTATAATGCTCGCGATCTGCAGGATCATATACAAGAATGGTCATACTCAGACTAAACATACTCCTGACAATGGTGAACTTTATTACTCCAACGCCGTTGTTTCCGGGACCAGGAACAAGATTAAGCAAGCATGTGCTATGCACTGACCCTTCCCACCGTTCATATGCTGCAACGGAGTTGATCTTGTCTATAAATCTGTTCAAAGCACCTTCATACCTGCTGTTAATCACCATTAGCACATGGGTAACCTTGAAAATTTTGCAAATGAAGTAAAATTTTGTTTAGAAAATCTCTCATATTCTCGCTGTATCAGACCAGAAGTTGAAGCTAAGTGAGCCTCAGCCAAGTACAGTTCATTGGAAAAGAAGTCAAAATTCTGACTCAGTGAAATGGATCAAAGATTAACTTATGTATCTTTGTGGAATAAAAATTAATGAATAAGAAGAAAGACTAATATCTTTCAGGTGTAAAACTCAAAAGATACTAAATAATCATAAACCTAAGCAGAGTCTTTTAAAATGGCAAAGAAAAATATGTACAGCAATCAAAATTGTCTCGTAATCAAAGATGACAAAAGAACTAATAAATTAAACTCCTACATATAAGGTTCCAAGGTGAACAAGTTTTTTTCTTCTAAACCCTTGCCTACTGCCCAAAAACTTCAAATTACATGTGAATGTTTACACAATCTCAACAATTGCGTTGGGAGGCAAATAGGGAAGATTATACGACTATCTAAAAGTATTGGGACCCATAAAAATACATCATGTGGACATGGCTCTGAGTTTCTTCGGCTCTGGTACCACAGACCTAGATGTTACGCAAATAAATTACTGTAAAAATAAAAATTGCCAATTTGGCAATACTACATAGATGCATCCTAGAACCAAAAAGTTAATGAAGACCGTACGTCAGATAAAGTGAGAAGATAAGGAGAATGATGATGATTTTGGAGCTCAGTTGAATTCACATTGATATATGAACATCCCAACCCAATCAATTTGATCCTCAAAGTGCTCAATACTAGAGCTAGAAGGAGTGCAAGACACGCTGATGAAAGTGAGAATGGCCAGGGAACTTCAAGAGTATGTATCAACTCTTCAAAAGGGGTATAGCAGTTGGGCATTCTGTACCTTTTGGATACACATTTGTAGGGACAAACTGATTTGGTAACATCCCCTGTAGCAAATCATACCCAAAATGAAGTTAGATCTATCATGTCCAATAATGGAGCAGATAATTGAGAAATGGACTTCAAAGAAAATTAGAGCTCATTGCATTACATCACCTCATACATAGATAAAAAATGCATGACTAGGAAGGCGCTCAAGGGAACAAGGTGTGCAGAGATTTTCATCAGATCCTTTAACATCATTGTATGTACCAATAGCACATACCTAAGAATCATTGCATTACCAAATGAAAATAAATTCCTCTAAATTAAAATTGCATTTTCATACTCTCAGCAGCAAGTAGTTAAACGTGGATCAAATAGAAGCAAAAACAAAAAATTTAGGTTGATACCGGAAGAAAACTACATATAGTATGGCATCCAAATCTGAAGAGGAACTATTTATGAGATGATGGATTCATTCCAGTCAACCTACTCTTTTAATAATAAAAAATTTATCAGTAATTTAAACCCTAGATGAAATTGAAAAATGGAAACCCATTAAAAATAATAAGAAAGCCACAAAATGACGGCGGAAAAAGGAAAACAAAGAAGACTGTAACTTTAGGATCAGTACCGATGATAATCATGGAGACAGCGAGAGTGTCGATGTGCCATCACACTTGCGCTGCCTGTGGTTGTAGCGTGAATCATAATAGTGCCCCGGAGAAAATCAAAGCTGATCAAAATCAAAGCTGCTGCATGATTTTCAAAAGAGCCATCGAAACCTGAACAAACATGAAATTGTGATGAAGCTAAAAGGTTAGATTGGAACTGAAGAAACGAACTAAGAAGGAGAAATGAAGAAGTCGTGATGTCAGAAGATGAAAGCGTGAAGTTTTGTTTAAGTGAGTCATTGAAAGCGTGCCCACAAACCACGCCTTTGCTGGGTTTCATCTGCTTCTAACCGAAACTGAGGACCATTGCAACTTGTAGCTATGAAAGGACACCTGTTTAAAGCTCATTGGTTTAGTTGAAAGTTTGTTAGCATAGATAGTGATATAAGCAGGCATGTCTGCTGTATAGAGTAGCTTTTGTCATTATTTTCCAGATTTGATTGTAAGAGATTTAGGCCACCAATCTCGTTTTCCTTCAATTTCTTTCCCCTTCCTCACTGAATTCGTATTCTCTGTTCTTGTAACCTGATATTGAAGTTCATTAATGAAAGTTGAGTTCATCTTTTAATCTCCAAATTCACTATTCCATTGATTGTTTGTTGAGATTAATCCATATTTTGAGTTTGCAACATTCTCATATTGCTGCAACTCTGGTTCTGTACCATAACAGAAAGCGAGAAAAGAGAAATCAAGGTAAAGTACTACAAATTCAACTGAAATTGGTTGAACTTTCTAAGTCATGGAATCCCTAAATGGGCAAAAGGAATCCCTCTGAGTGATGGGGCTTTGAAGGCAAATTGAAAATTAAGCAAGATCATCAATTTAGGTGAGCAGTGTTGAGGAGATGGCCGCAGGCTGCAGCAGCCGTGGAGGATTTTCTTTTGTTTTTTCTTTGGGATAATTTGAGAAACCTCCCCTGAGCTTTCTGATAATTTCACTAGCCTCCCCTAAAATTTGTAAACTTACACAAACCTCCCTTGAGGTTAGAGGTGGCAAATTAACCCACTTAAATAAATTTGCCCATACCCGCCCATGAATAGATGGGTATGAGTATCTTAAATTTTTGTATATGGATATAAATGGGTTACCCAATAATACCCATTTATTAAATGGGTATTATTGGGTAACCCATCAAACCCAATTAACCCATTTAAAATTCTCTTCCCCTAAATCTCTTCTTTTCCCCCACCCATTTTTTTTTTCAAATTTTTCATTTTGTCATGATGTTAACTACTTTTGTTTCATTATTATTATTATTTGTTGGTTTTATTTTATCATTTTGTTTTCTCTTAGTTTGTTAACTTGCTCATTTGTCGGCATTATCAATTTATGATAAATTTGAGCCTCTTTTCTTATCTTTCTAAAATGAAATTTTAAATTTATATATGGAAAAAATGTTAGGTGTTAAAAATTTTTGGATTAAATTTTTATATTAACTTTTATAGTACTTAGTTCAAATTTTTATATTCTTATTATTCAATTATTAAATAATATGTAATTTTGTGAAATAGAGTATAAATGAAAAAAATTTGGTAATTAGGCTTATTGAACATTATAAGTAAATATTAAAAACTAATAATGGGTACAAAGAGCGGTATAAATTGATAACTTAGTTTGCAAAAATGAATTTAAATGAATTTACAAAAAATTAAAATAAATGGGTTATAAATGGGTAATTGGGTTACCCAATTCATTTTTTGACTTACCCATTTATACCCATCTAATTAAATGGGTATAAATGAGTTGACTCGCTTATATCCATTACCCATTTTACCCAACCCAAACCCGCCCAAGTCACCCATTTTGACACCTCTACTTGAGGTTAAGGTTTTGATAACAAAATTAGTCCAATTAGAAAAAGTAACATTAAAAAGTACTTTAAGTAGAGAGATGAAATTTTTGTTCCATAAATTAAAAGTTAAAAACAATCAATATATATATTTCACCGCTCAAAAAGTTCACATTTAATAAATTAGACAACACAAATAAGTAACAAAACTACACTAATGATCACAAACGAAAGAAGGTAGTTTTGAATCTTATGATTATTAGTGTAGTTTTGTTGCTTATTTGTATTGTCTAATTTATTAAATGTGAACTTTTAAGTGGTGAAATGTGTGTATTAATTGTTTCTAACTTTTAATTATTTTTATTTTTTTACTAATACAACTTATATACATGCATAGGGGTATTTATAAAATAAAAGTTTCATCTCTCTCCTTCAAGTACTTTTTTAATAGTACTATTTCTAATTGAACTAATTTTGTTAACAAAACCTTAACCTCATGGGAGGTTTGTGTAATTTTGCAAACTTCAAGGGAGTCTAGTGAAATTGTTAAAAATCTCGGGAGGTTTTTGAAATTATCCATTTTTCTTTTGGAATAAGAGGAGATGGTTTAAGATGGTACCCGACACTTTTTTTGGGTAGTAAAATTAGTGAAAGAAATGGTTATTCCTTCAGAAAAAAAGAATTGGTAACTTTCTTTTTTTTTTTTGTAGTAAAATTACGATTTTTGCAATCAAGAGGTAATTTCGTTAGATATTTAGGTGTCATTTGGAGTTGCGTACCTTTGGTAAAAGAGCACTTTTATGTGATAAAAGTACTTTTTAAGTGTTATTTTTCTGGCTAAATTTACCAATTTTATATTCAAATTTGCAAGTTTACCTTCTTATCTTACTTTTCAAGTTTTGAGACTTGAAAACTTGAATGACCACCAAATTTTCTAGTGTTTTATTATTAATATAATATTCACAAATAATCTGGCTCTTCTCTAATAAATTATCTTTCCATTTCCTATAATGCACATGTGAATGAATCACATGTGTCTTTATTTATTAAAAGGGGACAAGATAATTTCAAGTTTGACTAATTTTAAGATTTGTTAATAAATAAAAACGCATGTCATGCATCTAGATGTGTATTATGAGAAATGAAAATAGAATTTAATAGAGATGAGCCAAATCCTTATCCTTTATAGTGATCAAACTAGGAAACTGCACATGCATTGTACGTGTATAGTGAGTAATTTATCATAAATTGCTTTTCCAATTAGGTAAATCACTGAATGATTGATTTAATTTCTTCTCTTTTCTTTAGTTATCTCCTATCTTAGTCGATCTTGGATTTGTTCATGTCCTTTTTTAGGTCTATTTATAGTATAGTTTAGGAGTAGATAAAATGAGTTATTTTTAAAGCAATAAAAACCCATTGCATTTGATGAGGATGTGGCAAGGTGATGAACTAACAAACAGTTTACTATCCACACGAAAGATGGGACTTCTTTCCACCTTATTTGTTTCCACATCTCATTTTTCCTTCTTTCATTTAGTTGATATTGACAATTACTCAATAATGCATATTCAAATACTTAAAAAATCTAATAAAGTTGAAGGTACCATGCACACAATGGGCTTGTTTAGATATGGATTATTTGTAAAAAATTTTAGTTGCATTATAAATATGTTTTAATCACATTTTTATCTCTTGAACTACCTTTTTTCTTACATATATTACATCACAAAAAGTATTATAGCATTAAAATATATGACAATATACAAGGTAGAGATTTGTAATAATAGAAATCTTATTTGAATACATAAATATTTTACTTTGACTCTATAGATGCACACCCCCCTACTTTTAAACTGAACACACTTTGAGATTTGCTTCTAGCATGCAACAGCAAAAGGATAATTTTGTTTATTTTTCATTCTTGTGACACGTAATGTGAAGAGCGTCCCATGCAAAATTGTATGTTTATTCTATTCTTGTATGTTTAGGTACCTTGACAAAATTATTTTATTCGTGCATGTAAGTCTATTCTTTGTTGCGAATATTTTCTCACCAATTTTTGTGGCTTCACCTGTCTATTTCTTAGATTTTCTTCAGCCACTTGATCAGCATATACTTTATGAAAACTCTTTTGGACTGATTATTTATTTAATACCACAAATGATCATCCATTTCAAGAAATGAAGCACTATCATCCAGGCATGGTGATATGTTTCTTTTCGTCATTCTTCCTCGCTTGACTTTTCCTGAGAGTAGAGATTCGTGTTTTCTATTTTTCCTTGTAGTTTTAGTTTCAAATTTTTGTTTCAAAGAAAAAAATATGAGCAGCAATTAAGAACATATTACAATAATCAAAAGATCTAACTAAGGGTTTGTTTGATAACATAAAAAAGTGCTGAATTTGAATTTTTTCAGACATTCAGATGTTTTGAGTGTTTGATAAATGAAAATCCATTTACTGAACTTGTTAAGTAGTGCTGAACTTGTGTGTATTTTTTTCAGAACAAGAATCCTAACTGAATGTTTAATTCTAATAAGAATTACTAGAATTACTTCAATTACCTTATCTTATCTACCAAATCTACCCTTGTTTGTTAATTATGTTCAAAATTCTTATCTAATTAAACAATCTAATATTCTCTATCTAATGATTTTCTATTTCTTTTTTTCCCTTTTGAATGATTTTCACATCTTCTCTATACTCCTCATATAATATATTTCATCTTTTATATTAATTTGATTTTAAAATATATATTATCATTTTCATACCTAACATTTTTAGCTAATTAAATCATAGGTTCTATTTCTTTTTTGGATGAAAAAATATAAGGGCAAATTTGTCAAATTTAACTTATTAAGCATTCAGTTATAAATGTTTATCAAACAGTATAAATAGGTTTAACATTAAAATTCAGACATTCATATATTTTTTTTCAGTGCTTAAAATTCAGCAAATTAATTGTTTCAGTATTCAGATTTCAGAATTCAAACTTCAGAATTCAGATTCAGTTTTATCAAACGGAACCTAAGTGAACTAAAAAGCGGCAAATTGTAATGACTAAATTACCTAAAAATTGATAAACAAATTAAAAAAGACTTTTGTTAGTAAAGAAGAGAGAGAAAGGCCAAATCAGAAGTCCATTCTTTCACTATTTCAACCAGGAGCGTCAAATTTGGCTTCCAAAAACCATAGACGTATTCCCTTTGACTAAAAGATATTCAGGTTCCTGATTCTCTCTCTCTCTCTCTCTCTTTTTTCTGCTAATCTTCTCGAACTATGACAATATAATTTGATAAGCGTCCAGCTAATCCAGATTCAGCTTTGAGGGTCGCTAAGACATATGTATAACACGTAATTATTACCAAAAATAGTGGCAGCGAGCTTTCCCTCCAGCTAATCCACATTCAAATATATCCTCACTTGCAGCTTAATTGATTAATTACTTCGTAATTAAACCTCTGCAACTTTTTGTTCCTAACTTTAATGTCAATTCAACTTTTTGTTACAACTACAAGTCTACAAGTCAATAAGAAACAACAACAACATGAGTCAGCGACAGAAGAATTTTAAGAATTATTTATTATACACAAAAAAATACTTTTCAGAGGAAGAAAATATCTAGTTGCAGGTCTCCTCTGCGAGTCTGTAGTCAAACTCCTCTTTCACTCCGACAACGACGTCGGGGCACGGCTGTTTGTTTAAAATGGACAAGGGGCACGGACGGTTGCAGGCACAATCGTGCCCAACGATTTTGATCATTTTCAATTGCACGTAACTTTGATTACACACGGCGTAACTTTGTTTGCACAACGTGTAACTTTAATATAAAATTTTGCGAGTCTCACACACGATGTGAAAATCGATGCACAACTAGTTATCTGGATCGCACAAAAATTTTTGGCCAAATCATGGCCATTTCCGTTTAAAATCCAATAGGCATTACCCTCCGATTCTGACATTCAACGAATTAAATATTTTGCATAAGGGTATTTATGGAAGATAGACTTTGAATCTGTAGCCGACGTTGTACAAGATAGACTTTTTCTCGGGCCTCTCTAGCCGCCGTGATCAAGCGCTATTGGTCTTTAGACTTTGAATCTGTAGCCGCCGTGACCAAGCGCTAATGTTGCAATAACAAAAAAGAAAAGGTAATATGTCTATCGCCAACATTCTTACAGCGCGTCCTTGTCAGAGCTTGAGCTCTCCATCTATTTAAGCAGCTCCAAATACCAAGATTCCTTCATAGCAAACAACATCAATTGTAGCTACTCTCTTCTCATTTTTCCCCTACATTTCCAGTACACTAACCAAGGACCATGTTGTTTGCTTGTGCTATTATTGCTCTCATTATTGTGCTTTTCAGCCACAGGGTATACAGGTGGAGAAACCCCAAGTGTAACGGGGTATTACCACCAATGTTTTCAGAACCGGACTGGATCGGCCGGTTCGATCGCGAACCGGCCATGTCACCGGTCCGGTCCAGTATCAAACCCGGAGCCTAATGTAAAACCGCTACGAATCGGATGAATCGGACGAACCCGTCTAAACCGCAAACCGGCGGTTCTCAAATTTTCAAATATGCCTCAAATTCAAAACAATAAAAGTGAAAGCTATTAGGTTCGAACTTTGGTCTCCATGACCAGAATAACGTGCGCGTACCGCTAAACCACAGCCAGAGGATATGTAGAATGTTACTTGACTTACCTAAAAAACTAAAATCAGATTAAATAAAAAAAACCCTAAAAGACCTAGCAAAGTGCAGACGGCACATTTCTTTTCAGTTGCCTCGGCTTCACTTCCTCCACTCCTCAGATTCTCCAATCTCCAGTTCTCCTCTTGATTTTTTTTCTTAATTTTTCTTCATAATCCTTCCACTTCCTAATACCCATGACAAGATCATCACACTATTATCTTTAGACAAGACTCCAGAGCATTTCCATCTTGTGAGTTTAATTTTTGCCTTTTCTTGATTTTTGTTTTCTATATTATGTTTAGTTGATTTTTGCCTTTTCTTGATTTTTGTTTTCTATGTAGAGATTAGAGCACTTATTTAGTTTTTGTGACAATACATCATGACATTTGTTCCGTCCATAAATATTTGCCGTAACTTGTGTATATGTCCTGATTTAATTTATAGTTAAATAAAAAATCTTGCCTAAAGATAACCAAAAGGATCATGCCTAACAGCAAAGTATTTTTCGTTTGAATAGTGGAACAGGAATAATAGGAATTGGAAAATATCTAGTACTACATTGTTCATTTGCTTTCCTCTCGTACTACGATGAAATGCTTACTAGACAATAATTTGAAATGTGCAATAAGATGTTTTTGATTAACCATTTTAATTATATCCAAAATAGTTTGTTTCACCAACTGATAGGGAAATAAATAAAAATAAAGTAAGAGATGTATATTTGTCTAAATTGGTTCTTCTAGTCGAGTATACTTGAGGAAATAAAGGATGCAACGCAAGTAAAAGATGGTGATGAAGATAATGATTGGAATATAACATGTTAATTAGTGATGTTTAGTAGCAGTTGATTCTTTTTTTGTTTGGTTGTATCTTTGTTTTTCAAAATTTTTTGGCTTTTTCTTTAGTTTCACCAATTAGATTTATATTTTTTATAATAAACTTTTTAATTTTTTCAGGTTAAATTGATGAAATTGTGAAATGGGTGCTGTTGCCTTGTCATGCCAATGATGGAAGTTTGTTATTCAAATTATTTGCCTTGACTATGAGTTGGACTTTTCTATGAACTTTTTTTGAATTGTGGAAGAACGTCAACATTTATTTTATTTATTTTTGTGTTTTTGTTTGTGATAATTGATGAACATTTGGACTATATCTATTTATGTTTGTAATGAATTATGAAAATTTGCGATGAATTATGATATTTTAGTTATATTTATCATTCCAGGTTTTATGTATAACTTTTAAAAAATTTATTATTATCTCAACTTAAATTTAATTTTAAGTTATATTGATGAATGTATTTTAGGAACTTAAGTTATTAATAATCATGTTAAATTGTACATTAGCAGTCAAGTTTCAGTGTAGAGTATAGAGTGAAGACCTGTGAAATACTCAGTATTAAAGTTGCAACTGCAAAAAAAAAAAAAAAAAGACGTTGAACCGTTGAACCGGCCGGTCGGACCGTGAACCGGACCCCTCTCCGGTTCGCTGGCCGGTCCGAGTTTAAAAACATTGATTACCACCAGGTTCGATGGGATTACCAATTATAGGAGAAACAATTGAGTACTTCACCCCTTATGCATCCGATGATATTCCACCTTTCTAACGCTTTTTTTTTTTTTTGCCTCCTATTTTACTTCACACCCTTTTCATTTCCAACTACTGTGGATAAAACTGACTCCGGATAAAACTCAATACTCCAGTGGTTATCTAACCACTTCTTAACCAGCTATCACACACACACATATATATATATATATATATATATATTTTAATAATATGACAGCAGTAATAGTTAAGAATATTTTATCTTTGACTAGCTTTTCATTGTTTCCTTTTTTTTCCTCTTTGGGCAATTTCAGATACGGGCCAATTTTTCGCACGAGTATAGTTGGGCAGCCAATCGTTGTATCAACTGATGCTGACGTCAACTACCGCGTCTTCCAGCAAGAAGGTAATGCTTTCCAAATTTGGTATACTGAGAGTCTCTTCCAGATAATTGGGAAACAAAGTGTAGTTGCCCATCATGGAGGCTTCCACAAGTACCTCAAGAGCTTAACGTTCAAGTTTGTTAGCCCCGAAGCCTTAAGAGAGAAGCTAATATATGAAATGGATGAGAGCACTCAAGAATCTCTAAGATCTTGGAGTAAACTTGGAAAATTAGATGGTAAAGATGGAACTGCAGAGGTAAATTCATTAGCATCCTACTATTTGATTATATTAATCAGGACGAATTCGGACTATACGTACAGAGCATTGCTGAAAAGTAGTAATTAACAATCTCATTTTCTCCAGTTGGTATTTAAATATGCTGCCAAGAAGATGCTTGGCTATGAAGAAAGCAAGGATCAGCAAAAATTGAGAGACAGTTATAAGGCATTCATGGATGGCTTGATCTCATTTCCTCTCAACATCCCTGGAACACCATTCCACGCTTGCTTACAAGTAATCAATTGTTGTTGTTGTTCGTCATTTGGAATTCTTTTTATATTGAAAGATCGATGTTCATTATACCTCAAAAAAAAGATATTCATTATAAATATATGACTAAGTAAAATATATATGCTTTCATATATGCTGTATCAGATTGAACGAACGATATGATTTTTATGATTTTCATTTTCCAGGGACGTAAGAAAGCAATGAAGGTCATCCACGACATCTTTGAGAAGAAGCGCTCAGGCAATGATGGAGCTACGAATGACTATGACTTTGCGGACCATTTACTTGAGCAAATAAAGAAAGAAGACACTTTTTTGAATGAAGAAATTGCGAGGGACCTGGTATTTTTGTTTCTATTTGCTGCCCATGAAACGACTTCAACAGCTTTGACTGTGGCCTTGAGGTATCTAGATGGCCATCCACGTGTTATGGCTGAACTAAAGGTCCGTGACTTTCCGAAACTATTTGGCCCGCTGTCATCTGTATTTACCCTTTAATTCTCCAATTCTTGTGCAAGTTCAATACTTAAATGATTAATATTTTATATTTACTGACGGTATATATTGTTATGATTAGATGTTTACACTAACAAAATATGTAAGATTACTTCATACTTAAACAGTCAATCATTTTTGTAGAGAGAACATGAAAATATTCTTAAAATGCGAGAAACAGAAGGTTCTGCTATTTCATGGAAAGAGTACAAGTCTATGACTTTCACGCACATGGTACGTTTCAATTAACCAGACATTTCATTGTATCTATCATTTGAATCATATAGTGAGCTAGACCATTTACATCTTAAGTTTTGTTGTCTACTGTAGGTTATAAATGAAACACTTAGGCTTGCAAATATTACTCCTGGGATTTTGCGCAAAGTTGTCAAGGAAGTTGAAGTAAAAGGTATGCTTCAATATGTCATTTGGCATCTTCTTGAAAATCATTTGTCACACTTTCTTTATTTTGGACCAGTGATACCTTTCTCCTGCAGAAAAAAGGAAAAAAAAAAGAAAAGAAAGAAAGAAAAACTCTCTTTAGTAACTACTTGGGTCGGGCATTTTTTCATGGGAGTAATAATATAGAAAATAAATGATTTGTTTCCTTTGTTCTTCTTTTCCTCCATTATAACTTCCAGTTTTGACTAATAAGTGCGAATGATTTGCAGGGTATACAATTCCTGCTGGCTGGACCGTAATGGTTTGTCCATCATCTGTTCATTTGGATCCTAATGTATATAAAAACCCCCATGAATTTAACCCATGGCGATGGGAGGTAATTTGATCATCGACAGATTTGAGTAATATATGCACACAAGAAAGATAAACTTAGAAAACAAAAGTTAAACAAAATGAAGTAAAAATGATTCAGGGTTTTTCTGCTGTTTTTTCAATCAAAAGGGCAAAGAATTACACGCGGGATCAAAAAATTTCATGGCATTTGCTGGTGGTACGAGGCTTTGCGTTGGTGCTGACTATGCAAAGGTGCAGATGTCAATTTTTCTGCATTACTTGGTCACAAAATACACGTAAGGATTTCCAAATCACAATTCTCACCATCTTCGCTTAAATACATATAGAAGAAGCTAATTCCTATATAGTATAAATTGATGTCCACTTAACTTCTTCGGTTTTTTAATATGCATGATTGCAAGAAGAAAGTGATAACTGATCAAAAAACTTGTCTAATTTGAATTTTCAGCTGGAGAGTTACCAACGGAGCAGAGAGAATCCGGACACCTACTGGTATTCGTTTCCCCAAGGGATTGAATATTGAGATTTCAGAGAACAAATAGATTTTAAACCGGGCATGCACGAATAAAGCTTGTACTTTCAGCAGCGTATTTATGATGCAGTAATTTACTGTCATATTGTAATTTTACCTTCCAGCTGAGTTTCACTACATTGTAAAATTGCAAGTGTCCTAATAAACAACATTTTAAGTGGTGTCTTTCTTTTTTTTTTTGTCGAATACATCATAACTTCATTTCATTTTGTAAACTTGATATTACAAGATTTAGATACAGCAGATTCGCTTCCTCTGAGGTCACTTTGGGCTTCCTCTTGGAGCCACATGGGAAAACATACATCCCATTCAACATTTGTTGTTAGCTTGACAGCAAATTTTGCTACACTATGTGCACATCTATTCCCATCTCTATGCACAAAAGAGAAAGTACATTGTTCAAACAAACCTCTCATATTTGCTATATCCTCAAGGATGACCCCGATGCTGTTTTGCTGCTTTTGTTTCTTGTTTAGCATATCCACCACGTCTTTGCAGTCTGATTGAAGCTCAACTGCCCTCCAGTTTGCTTTCCAGGCCATTTGCATTCCCATCCTAATTGCTGCTGCTTCCTCCACCCGTGGCTCACTACATTTTACTTCAGCTCTTGCCCAGACTTTCATCAGCTCCCCTTCAGCATTTCTGGCCACAACACCTATACCTGTTCTCTCTAAATTTTGTGAGAATGCAGCATCAGTATTTAGTTTTATCGTACCCCGTGATGGTGGCCTCCATGTCTTAATTCTGCTTGAGATTGTTGTTTGTTGAATGAACTCTCCTGTTATATCTTGTTGGGCTTCTATATACTCATTCCATTCACCCACAGCTTTCTGCATTGTTTCCCTTGGGTCTGTCTCATAAACATCAAAAGCTGTCCTGTTCCTTGCCTTCCATATTTGCCAAAGGATATTCACAGTCAGCGCTATGTGGTCGTGTCCTTGCTCCCTAGTTTTTGCTCCTAATATCCCTTCCCACCATCTTACAAAATTTCCTCTCATATCCCTCAACCCATCCCATTGTATGGGTGCAAGTTTCCAGGTCGTTTCAGCCATGTTACAAAAGAACAACATGTGTTCTAACGTTTCCACCTCTTCCCCACAGCTACTACATATTGGACTGCCTTTGCCTGTTCGCTTATGTAGTTGCTCATTCACTGGCAGGCTATGATGCAGGCACCTCCATATGAAGTGCTTCAGTTTGTGTTTCAGTTGTAATGCCCATACATTCTTCCAAACTTTGGAGTTCTGTTGAGCATAACTTGTACTTCCTCTATCTCCTTGCCTTCTTTCCTTTTGTTTGTGCTTCCTTATTTCCATTGATACATCATATGCAGATTTTACCGTGAACGCACCTGATTTGGTGTATCTCCAATACAAACGATCCTGGCAGCCTGTGAAACTGAGTGGAATAGCTTTGATCTTTTGGATATCCTCTGCTATGAACCACCGGTTCAGTGTTTGCTGGTCCCAAGCTCCATCCACTATCAGCTCATCCACTTTTCTTAGTGTACACTGTGGTTCCCTTCTAGTCTTAATCCTCCCCTCCTCACTCCCTTGCAACCAGTTATCCTGCCAAATATCAACAGTTCTCCCATCACCTATTATCTTTCCTAGTCCTTTTGTCAGCAGTTGTCTTGTTCCAAAAATACTTTTCCATGTCCACGAAGCTGCTCCAGGAATGTCTTTCTCCCAGTTCTGTGGTTGTGCTAGGTACTTTGCCCTCATAATCTTGCTTACAAGCAAATCTGGACAGGACAGTATTCTCCACAGTTGCTTTGCTAAGAGTGCTTCATTGAACTTTTCCAAGTCCCTAAAACCCAGCCCCCCCTTTCCCTTCACCTGCGACATTTTTTCCCAACTAGTCCAATGTATTTTCCTCTCATTTTCTCCACCTCCCCACCAGAAATTTGCTATCATCTTATTGATATCCTTACATAGCACTTTTGGGAGTTTGAAACATGACATGGTGTACGTGGGCAGTGCCATTGCCACAGACTTAATCAAAATCTCCTTTCCTGCATGGCTAAGCAAATTCCTCTTCCATCCTTGTAGCTTATCTTTCACCTTGTGCCTAATATAGCTGAACACTTGTTGCTTTGATCTCCCTACTAGCATAGGTAGTCCTAGATATCTTCCATTGGCCGCCTCCTTCATATTTCCAAGTTCCGCACAGATTTCCTTCCTTAGCTCATGTTTTGTGTTGGCACTAAAGAAAACTGCTGACTTTTCATAGTTAATGGCCTGTCCTGAAGCTTGTTCATAGACTGCAAACATCTCTTTCATTTGTTTTGCTTCCTGTACGTTAGCTTTACAACAAAAAAGAGAGTCATCAGCAAACAAAAGATGAGACAATTTTGGGCAGTCCTTTCCCACCTTGACCCCTGTTACGACTGCATTGTTGAGTCTCTGATTCATCAAGTTTGATAACCCCTCAGCACAAATAAGAAACAAATACGGGGAGAGGGGATCTCCTTGCCTAATTCCCCTGGAAGGTTTCACATATCCCACTTTTTTGCCATTTACATTAAAAGAATAGACTGCAGTGGTGACACAGTTAAGGATCCATCTTACCCAAGTGGGACAAAAACCCATCTTCATCATCATTCTCCCAAGAAACTGCCACTCTATTCTATCATAGGCCTTTGATAGATCAAGTTTAAGGGTCATGAAACCATTTCTGCCTGTTCTCTTATTTTTCAAAAAATGCATCAGTTCATGTGCAAGGATGACATTATCAAGGATGTGCCTACCCGGGACAAAAGCAGATTGGGCAGGACTAATGCAGTTTGGAATGACTCTTTTTAGCCTGTTTGCTAACACCTTTGCAATAACTCTATAGACAACATTACACAAAGATATAGGTCTATACTGGGACAGGTTAATGGGAGCTTCTACCTTTGGAATCAAGGTCACTATTGTTTCATTCAAAGCTTTTAAAAGATGTCCCCTAGCAAGAAAACTTTGAATAGCCATCACAATATCATTTTTACAAGTATTCCAGTATCTTTGAAAGAACAAAGGGGACATACCATCCGGACCTGGGGCTTTATCCGGGTGCATAGAAAATAAAGCAGCCTTCACTTCCTTTTCATCCACTGGTTTAATCAGTTTTGCATTCATCTCCAATGTGACTGTACAAGGGACACCTTCAGTGACTGCTTCAAAGGCATGCGGTTGAGAGGATGTGTAAACTGCCTTATAAAAATTACATATTTCCTCCTCTATCTCCTGTTCCGTCTCACACCATTTCCCATCTTCCTTTTGCAGACATGAAAGTCTATTCCTTTGCCTCCTAGTTTTTACCCGTGCATGGAAAAAAGCTGTATTTTTATCCCCCTCT